>NC_083760.1:6195341-6207841 GCF_963514075.1 Conger conger | reverse complement strand
GGCGGAGTGACTGAGTCACAGACTGAAGCATGGGGGAGGGACTGAGTCACAGAGTTCCTCCGCCATTCGGACAGGATCCGTGTTCCCCGTGGGAGTCGGTCTGAGGGGTAATTTAACGTGGCTCCCCGTATCCCTCAGCGCCGGTGGCTTAACCTGTTGACTCCGGGACATTCGATCAGCCTTGGCTCCCTTTGTACTCCGCCCGAGCGATTTGTACGACACAGCCCGCGGCCGATTGATTACGGCCAATGAGAGGCCAGGCCGCGGACAACGCCGTGTGCGGCTCGCCTCCAGAGGGAACTCGATGAGGGCCGCCGGACCGGAGGGAGGAGAGAGAGAGGGGTAGAGAGAGAGAGGGGTGGAGAGAGAGAGGGATGGAGAGAGAGAGGGGTAGAGAGAGAGAGGGGTAGAGAGAGAGAGGGGTGGAGAGAGAGAGGGGTAGAGAGAGAGAGGGGTGGAGAGACAGAGGGATGGAGAGAGAGAGGGATGGAGAGAGAGAGGGGTGGAGAGAGAGAGGGGTAGAGAGAGAGAGGGGTAGAGAGAGAGAGGGATGGAGAGAGAGAGGGGTAGAGAGAGAGAGGAATGGAGAGAGAGAGGGGTAGAGAGAGAGAGGGGTGGAGAGAGAGAGGGATGGAGAGAGAGGGGTGGAGAGAGAGAGGGGTGGAGAGAGAGAGGGATGGAGAGAGAGAGGGATGGAGAGAGAGAGGGGTGTCTCTGCCTCCACTACATGCCCTGGCAAGCTGTTCCACACAGTGAACGCTCTCTGTGTGAAAACCTCTGAGCAGAATTATCCACACACAAGACACGCGTGACACACGTGTCGAGATCTGGCCAGTAGGGGGCGCTTTGAGGAAGGCCTGTACGTCACAAACCCATCGGAGAAGTCTGAATACTTTACCAGGTATGAGCCGCTCAAATACAGCCTGGCTGTCAACAGGAACCTAACCAGCGGGGGATGTGAGTTCAAGACTGCAGTCAGCTACAGGAAGTGACTCTGACAAGAACAGAGGCCTGATCGGAGAGAAAAAAAGAAAAAAACCAAGACAAAAAAAAAAAAAAAAAAAAAAAAAAAAAAAGCCCAGCGTCTCAGCAGAGTTTGTTTTGTTACCGTAGCAACGGGGAAGCCGTTGTCAAAGGGCCCCGTCAGACGCCTCAACCCCTGCCTGTCACCGGGGAGTGCGTCTGAGGCTGCGCTCCGTGACGAATGTCAACGGCGTCCGCCCGTCACTCAGACCGCCACCGGCCCGGAGAATCCAGCGCAAGGGGCAGCCAATCAGGAGCAGAGAGCACTGCGAGAATCTGTGAGTCACAACGGCAGACAGGCTCCACCAAACAAGGTTTTTAAAATAAATAAATAAATAAATAAATAAACGCTGCAGAAGATTCTGGCTGCGTCTTAATAATACTGATGTGTTATTTAGCTGACACTTTCATCCAAAGCGACTTACAGTTGATTAGACTAAGCAGGGGGGACAATCCCTCCCGGAGTAATGTGGGGTCAAGGGCCTTGCTCAAGGGCCCAAAAGGTGTGAAGATTTTACCGAGGCTACGCCGGAACTGAAACCACCGACCTTCTGGGCCCAAGTCATGCACCTTAGCCAAAAGGCTACAGCCAGTCTTAATTGTTAACTCCACCGTTGGGAAAGCCAGTTAAAAAGGAAGAAAGAGATGAGACAGGAACCCTTGTGCCGGAAGAACGGCAGACACTCCCCGTCGTCTGGATCTGTGGATGTGGATTGAGGGCGATAAGCACGGGTTACTCAGATTACCGTCTGCAGCCGGAGTAACTGACACTTTGGGTGTTATCGGCCTGTTACAGTCTCACACCTGCTTAATAGTTTATTAAGGCCTAAAAGGCTTTAATCCCTTGCGGACTGCTTTTGAGAATGTTTTTAAGGGGAAACCGAACACTTCATTACAATATCGAATGGATCTCTCTATTAGCTCTGAAACAAAATCTGCTTGACCAGCGACCAGCTCAGACAAGCTAACAGCACTAGCTCATACCCAGCTTTATGACTAGCTTGGCCATGCTGGTTGACCAGCTCATACCCAGCTAGACCAGCTTTATGACCAGCTCATACCCAGCTAGACCAGCTTTATGACCGGCTCATACCCAGCTAGACCAGCTTCATGACCGGGTTGATCAGCTCAATTTACAAACTGGTCAAGCTGGCATCACTGGATTTTACAGCAGGAAAGTCGTGGTTCCTCTTCAGAGTGCAGGCCACAGGTCGAGATTACATAATCACGAGTCAGGCGAAGACGCTTGTGTAGCTTCAGCCTCCGGACTGCAGGTGCCTGACGGACCACCAGGGCGGTCACTGGTGAGCAATCAGAAAAGACCTTGCCAACCAATCGAATCCCCCGCTGGGCAACCCTACAGCCAATCACGCATCGCCCCGTGGGGCTGTGAGGCACAGTCAGCGTGGGTGGGTCTGCGCACGGTGCCAGACCGTCAGGCCCGTCCACACACTGGAACAGCTCCGGGAATGAGCCACTCACAGACATTTAACGAGTTCAACACACACCACACATTTACGTGTCAAGGAAAAGTATCAAGGAAAAGGTCGTAAAAGGTGGAGGAAGTAAGGAACCGTGTATAATACGGTTAATAATTTGCTATTTAGATTTTTTTATCCTAAGCGACTTAAGAGTTGATTAGACTAAGCAGGGGGCAATCCCCCCAGGAGCAAGGATCCAACAGCTGTGCAGATCTTATCGTGGCTACATTGTGGCTTAAACCATCAACCTTCCAGGTCCCAGGCAAGCACCTTAGCCACTGCCCTTGCCAAAAAAGAAAGGGGGAAGGTGACAGTAAAAAAAAAGAATCCAAAAAACAACGGCTTACATTTTTCCACTTCCAAACCCCACCAGTTTGCATCTCCCCCCAGCCCTATTCACAAATACTCCATATCAAGGAAACACCCTGCGATACCCTCCTTTAATCTCACCCCTTCCAGTGATATATCCTTTCCCTCTGTCCATCAAAACTTGTGTCTTGCTTCCCTCTCATACAATCCCTCAGTGCACATACGCTAGCCGCGGCCATTTTGATTCTGCCTCGGCCATTTTGTGTCTGTTTCCGTCTACACCATGCAATCCGGTGCAGAAGGTAGCGCCGGGAGCCGTGTGCTACTGCAGCTGGGCTTGCATATGGTTATTCACTCTACCCCATGTCAGGACTGCCTGAATTATTCACCGAGCTGATGCAACGTTATCCTGTTCCCGCGCCCAATCTCCCATGTATCCCGGCCCGTCTGATGGAGAACGAGGCCCAGTTTCTGAAAACCATCATATGATGATGATGATGGTGGTTATTAGTACCATTATTACTATTATTATTATTATTATTATTATTATTATTAGTAGTAGTAGTAGTTGTAGTAGTAGTAGTCGTATCAGTGGTATTAGTCCTGCTAGTATACTATATAATACGTACAACTTAGAGTGCCAAATTAATTTGTGACAAACACATTTTTATATTGTTATTGTTATTAATAATAATAATAATAATAATAAATAGGATGAAGGCAATTGGCAGCATTTGTGAAATAGTGAGATCTGCCATATATGACAAAACAAAGCTAAGAAGGGATAAAAAAATGTAAAAAACTAGGCAAGTCAAATTGATCTGAGCCAACTGCTCCCGCTTAAGAGGAGCCGGTCGGTAAGCGCAGCTGTTCTCTGGGTACTGGAGTGTACAGCTGTGCCACAGCCGTATATATATGAACCCGCAGCTCCTTGCCCTTCACCAAAGCCCGATCACATAGCACAGCTCAGCTCTTCTGAGCTGCAGGTTCATACACACAGCTGAGCAAGACACCTAACCCCCAAATGCTCCTGACGAGCTGGTCGGCGCCTTGCATGGCAGCCAATCGCCGTTGGTACGTGAGTGCGCGTATGAATGGGTGAATGAGAAGCATCAATTGTACAGCGCTTTGGATAAAGGCGCTATATAAATGCCTGCCATTTACCATTTACCATAAGGAGAGGTGGGAGGGGTCTCGCAGTGGCAGACCGGAGTCTAATAAACCATGTAACTGGTGGAGTTACTATAAGCCATCAATCACTGACTTGCTGGAGCCCATTAAAAGATTGCCAATCTAAAATGCCAGCTTTGTGTGACAGTGACTTTGTATTACTGTGCCTCATCTGCCAAATCATTCTCACTGTGTTTTCTGAGCTGAAGAGTGGCAGTATATCTTGGTGCTCTTCTGCTCTGAAAGATTTAAGCCTACTTGGCAGCAATTGAGAACAGAGGTCTTTCGGACAACATAAGTTTGAAATGTATCTGAACAAACTTCGCTAAAAGTGCACACTAATTGACAATTATTCTTTAAAAAGAGTCAGGGAGCACAAAGACAGCGGAGTGATCTCGTAATGAGTGACATGTAGTCTGAGGCGCTGAGAGAGAAACAGGAGCTGTCCTGCTTTAACAGAAGGATGTGTACTCCTAACAGTTGTAAAGCTAAATCCTTATAGTCTGATTTGGTACAGCTCTGATGTCAAGTTGAAGACCAGGGCCAGTTGGCATGGTGACAGCTCGTAAATCTCCACGGTAACAGACGAAGAGCCCTGTGTATAAAGGGAACCGAGAGGACTCAGATTTAACCACAGAGTGTGTGTGTGTGTGGGTGTGTTCATGTACGTGCATGCAGTGTGTGTGTGTGTCTGTGTGTGTGTGTGTGTGTGTGTTCCTGTACGTGCATGCAGTGTGTGTGTGCGTGCATGCCATGTGTGTATGTGTGTGTGCATGCATGCAGTGTGTGTGTGTGTGTGTTCATGTACGTGCATGCAATGTGTGTATGTGTGTGGGTGTGTGTGTGTCTGTGTCCTTGCATGGAGTATGCGTGTGTGTGTGTGCATGCAGTGTATGTGTGTGGGTGTGTGTTTGTGCATGCAGTGTGTGTGTGTTTGTGTACCTGCATGCAGTGTGTGTGTGTGTGTGTGTGTGTTCATGTACGTGCATGCAGTCTGTGTGTGTGTGTGTGTGTGTGCGTGCATGCAGTGTACGTGTGTGTGTATTTGTGTATGTGCATGCAGTGTGTGTGTGTGTGTCTGTGTGTGTGTGTTCATGTACGTGCATGCAGTGTGTGTGTGTGTGTGTGCGTACATGCAGTGTACGTGTGTGTGTGTGTGGGTGTGTGTGTGTTCATGTACGTGCATGCAGTGTGTGTGTGTGTGTGTGTGCGTGCAAGCAGTGTACATGTGTGTGTGTGTGTGGGTGTGTGTGTGTTCGTGTACGTGCATGCAGTGTGTGTGTGTGTGTGTGTGTGTGTGTGTGTGTGTGCATGCAGTGTACGTGTGTGTGTGTTCCTGCATGTGCATGCAGTGTGTGTGTGTTCGTGTACGTGCATGCAGTCTGTGTGTGTGCGTCTGTGTGTGTGCATGCAGTGTGTGTTCCCCCGATGGGAAGAAATATGGAGAGGAACCCGGCAATAGACGGATGCCCATCCTCCACCGGCATATAGGTTGCGATGTTCCGCCTTATAAATTCTCTTCCATGCAGTTCCATCCTTGGTTCAATGGGAGTGTAAGCATTCCATCTTTGGGAACGTATCCTGCGATCTTCCGTGGACAAAACGCGGACGGCGTCCACCGTGTCCCCGGCGGTCCGTGATTAAACGGAATGTGAGAGAGGGCGAGCACGGGCCCTGAAAGGAACACATTCCTGGGTAATAAATATGTTCTGGCTGACGCATGAATAAAACATCCGCGCCATGAAATATTCATGAAAGTGATAGTTCTTCCCCTGAGTACGCCTTCAATTAATAAAGAGCGTGTTTACGGCTCGCTATCGCCCCGCCGAAAGCAGGGAGAACGCACCGCTGCCTCCTTCATTTGGGCGAATGTCTCCCGAAAGGAACTCGACACCCCCGGACCAGCACTCACACCGATTGTACTTTTAAATCCAGGGAGCATTTGCATCTGAATGAACAATACCTATGCTACTCTTTCAATGCAGAGATGCACTACAATAACCTGATCTGTTATTAATAATGTAGACAGTGTGTGTGTGTGTGTGTGTGTTTGAATGTATGTGAGTATATGCATCCGTGCATGATTATGTGTGTGTGTGTGTGTGTGTGTGTGTGTGCATGCGTGTGTGAGAGTGAGTGTGTATGTGTTTTTCCAGTACTGAGCCCAAACATTGTCAGGGTCTATTAACCAGGAGCCCATCCGCTTGTGTCTGTAGAGGAAACCATTTCCCCTGGCCTGTAGGAGGGCCCTCTCAGTCCACCAAAAAGGACCAGAACAAAGGAAGATCAGAGATAGAGAACTGAGCAGAGTCACTCTGACTACACTCCCTCTAGCACTCTCTCCCCCAGACTCCCCTCTATTCAGTTCTCTGTGAGTGTCTCCCGGTTCTGTTCGAGACTGTGTTCCTTTTCTTTCACAAAAAAAAAGAAAAAGAACAGCGGCCGATGTCTTTAAAAAGCCGCATGTGGCCTAAAAAGAGCCGCAAATAAATAAATAACCACTCTGCTGAGCAGAAACTACAACTAGGCCAGCACACACCAATCTTAAAAAAAGGATTCCTGTCAACAACGTGCTGGATTAAATATTTACCAGCAGAATAGAAGCCCATAATCCCCCAACCGACAAAAAAGGAACAAGAATAAGAATAAGAAGCACAAGAACATTACTCATAAGATGACCAGCTGTCACGGATCCTGACTTTAACTATAGGGGGGGGAACAATCATAGTGAAAACATGATCGCTTAAAATAAAATAAAAAAAATCCTTTTTGACTGAGCGACAGTTAGAACGTGCGAAGCTCTGCCCTGGAGCAGGCATTGTCTGCACCGACAGGTACAAACTACCCAGCCGATACGGAAGGAGCAGTTACTCTGATGACAGACGTCACTCTCAGAGGTCACAAAATGGCCGCTCATTTCTCCACCACCTCGTCCATCAATCCGGCCGGAGCTGGCCAACGTTTTTTCCCTTTGGCTTTTTCTCCTGGGCATAACGACTCCGCATACGCGTCTCTGCGACAATCTCGCCCGCCACCTTGGGACAGCCCCAAGCTCCTAATTGATGAACCTGAGCGCTGACGGACTGACCGTGTCGGTCATTAAAACCCACAACCTGATCCGGCCAGAGGAGACTCCCCTCCGTTTTAAATCGGGCAAGGACAACAGAAGATCTCTCACAGAAGTGCATACTGTACCGTACAAATGTTAATGGGAGCAGTATGGCTTCACCAGTCATAATAGTATCCATGGCCAAACCATGGCTGTGTTCAAAACCGCATACTAGCATACTGCCACACAGTAGCATGCTAGTATGCGGTTCTGAACATCACTTTTTTCTCTCCCTTATTTAGTCGGTCGTTGGGCACAAAAACTTTATTGATACAATGCTGAAATTTACACTTGTCATCGTAGCCAAATCAAGTGGTTGAGGGCGACATGGCTCAGGCAGTAAGAGCAGTCGTCTGGCAGTCGGAGGGTTGCCGGTTCGATCCCCCGCCCGGGCTGTGTCGAAGCGTCCCTGAGCAAGACACCTAACCCCCAAATGCTCCTGACGAGCTGGTCGGGGCCTTGCATGGCAGCCAATCGCCGTCGGTGTGTAAGTGTGTGTATGAATGGGTGAATGGAGAAGCATCAATTGTACAGCGCTTTGGATAAAGCCGCTATATAAATGCCTGCCATTTTTGCCTCTGGCACAAAGCAACGACAAGCGACAAGTTCGGTGCATTTGACGAAGCGCGCGCCTGACATTTCCACTTTACAGTCTGGCCCCTGAAGCACGTCTCATATTTTGAAAACAAAACTTTATTGATGCAAACTTTATTAACACAATGCGGAAATTAACGTTCGTCATGCTCGCCAAATCAAGCGGTTGAGTTTTGCCTCCCGACACAAAGCAACAACAACACGCCGAGTTTGGTGCATTTAAAGAAGCGAGCTCCTGACATTTCCACACTGAAGCCAGAATGACACAGGAAGCTCTAAATGTCGAAGGCGTCCTGCCGATTCATCCCTCATTACGAGGAGGGAGCGCCCAGCTCACTGGGGAGAGAGGAACGCCATGGAGAGAGAGAGAGTGTGGAAACACCCGCAGACAGCAAAGCAAAGATCTCCATTCAACCACATTTGTTATTAACTTCAACATGAAAATAAAATGCAAAATGTTAATTAGTTCATTATTTATTTTCTAAACAAAAAAAAAACGTTGGGAATATTAATTTTGCTGATCGACAAGTTTCGGAAAAAATGACATTGCTGAAGATCAAAAGTAAATCTTTAGTCATTTCTAAGTCAATGTGAAGGTCAAACTGTAAATACTGTACAGTAAATTATTTTCAGTTATGGATTCAAATACAGATATAGATGGTACAGCTATCAATAAAAATGTATCAGTAACTATAGATGGGGAGATTGGTGGGGGACAAACACAAGAACAAATATAATATTACAAACAACTCATAGGAGAAGTGCATGAACCTTGACTCTCATGCATGTTGAATTGTTTCACACCAGGGTTTAATCAGGGTTAATTAAGTATTTTAGATAAACCCCCCCCCCCCCCAGCCCCGCCCTCTTACCAACCGGGGCCTCTACAATGTGAAGAAGGGAACAGGTTCACCTCCAAGCGAAGCGTCACTGTCCACAAACCGAAATCGACCTCTGCGAAATCTCAGTGAATTTCAGAATGTCCTCCCTCCCGTGGTGCTTGGCAATGCTGCTGTTGCTGACGTGCTGACCAACGCCCCAGGAACACACTCAGGAACCCCAGGACATGAGATGGCCACAGCAGGTCCAGGTCCAATCAGCGACACTTTATTTACCCGTGTACACGGGGAGAGCTTCACAATGGTGGTCCAATAAAAAAAAAAAACAGGCTTTATTTACCCGTGCACACGGGGAGAGCTTCACAATGGTGGTCCAATAAAAAAAAAAACAGGCTTTATTTACCCGTGCACACAGGGAGAGCTTCACAATGGTGGTCCAATTAAAAAAAAAAACAGGCTTTATTTACCCGTGCACACAGGGAGAGCTTCTCAATGGTGGTCCAATGAAAAAAAAACACAGGCTTTATTTACCCGTGCACACAGGGAGAGCTTCTCAATGGTGGTCCAATTAAAAAAAAACACAGGCTTTATTTACCCGTGTACACGAGGAGATCCAGAGAAAACGCTCCGGTCAAAACTAATAAACAAGGTAGCCGTGCACTGGAGCGGGAGAGCTCTCTCTTTGAAGGCAGCATTGTGCTAATGAGCATTTAGAAAGCTGAAACAACTGCCGTTAAAAGCTTTGTTATAAAAAAACCATCCTGCAAACTTTCAGACGTAATTAAACATTTATTCCGGTAACGAGCCCTTAATTAGCAGCAGTTTCTCTGGCCACAGAAACAGGATACTCTCCATGTTTTATTAATCATGTCTACAGAGAGCAGCGATAGCTACACATCGATCACGAGCTGATTCTGCTGCTAAAAAAAACACTAATTTCACTGCTCAAAGACGAGGACCGGACGTTCATTTTTCTCGTGCCGTGTTTCTGAAGGTTTGGCCCTGCGACATCCATTTTGGCTCTCGTAATCTCCCACTGGTGCGCGGTCACGAGTAAATAATGGAAGCCATTTCCTCTTCATCACGGGCGGACAATTCATCGCCGAAACACAGAGGAACTTGGGGCGGCCACACATGATTTATGGATGTGACAGAGTGGATGTGCCCACTGCTCAAAGCCGAACCAACGCAAGAGCACTGTGTGGATCCAGTTACGTACAGTACCCTCTCAGAAAACAAGTACAGAAAGTGCCTTAAAAGGTGCAAAAGCTTGTCACTGGGGTGGTAGACTATAGGCGCAGCAGGCCTACATAAAATTGTACCCAATCGCCCAGCACAATGTCTACTTCCAATGTCGTTAACCAAATCCACACTAGGGCTGCCCACTCCTGTTCCTGGAGATCTACCCTCCTGTAGGCTTTCACTACAACCCTGACAAAGCACACCTCATTCAACAGCTGGAGCAGGGCTGCCCAACCCTGTTCCAGGAGATCTACTGTCCTGTAGGTTTTCACTCAAACCCTAACAAAGCACCCCTCATTCAACAGCTAGAGCAGGGCTGCCCAACCCTGTTCCTGGAGATCTACCCTCCTGTAGGCTTTCACTCCAACCCTAACAAAGCACACCTCATTCAACAGCTAGAGCAGGGCTGCCCAACCCTGTTCCTGGAGATCTACCATCCTGTAGGCTTTCACTCCAACCCTAACAAAGCACACCTCATTCAAAAGCTAGAGCAGGGCTGCCCAACCCTGTTCCTGGAGATCTACCATCCTGTAGGCTTTCACTCCAACCCCAACAAAGCCACACCTCACTCAAAAGCTAGAGCAGGGCTGCCCAACCCTGTTCCTGGAGATCTACCGTCCTGTAGGTTTTCACTCCAACCCCAACAAAGCCACACCTCACTCAACAGCTAGAGCAGGGCTGCCCAACCCTGTTCCAGGAGATCTACCTTCCTGTAGGCTTTCACTCCAACCCTAACAAAGCACACCTCATCCAACAGCGATGAGAAAGCCCCCTCCCCTCCCTGTGCGGGCAGGCCAGTGTGGCTGCATTCACTTCACAGCGCCGTGTCCTGGACAGGGGCTGATAAATGAGACGCTAATGTAACTCTGCATGTCCGGCGGGGCCCTCTCCCCGTGTAACAGGCGTCTCTCCCCGCCGCCATCTCCGCGTTGCGGCCCCATCCGTCACGGGGGCCCGTCAGAGCTGGACAACACGCCGTTAGCAGGAGCTCGGGCTGAAACTGCAAACGTGCCAATACGTGGGCGTCGAGGCTTTGAACGCACGCGTTTTTCCTTTCAGCCGGTGCGGACGGTATTGTGACATTCCCTGCACGTGGTTTAGCCAAACAGGCATCGCGGCATGTGCCTCTGCTAAACGCAGGTGAAATTCAGCCCGTGTTTCCAAAGATGGTTAAGCACACAAACTATTCCCTGACATTTAAAGTACGGCCGTACGCAACCTCCCTGCTATATTTAGCGAGCCTGTCCGTTCTTTCATTAAGCTGAAGAATTCTGGTAGTTGGCAGTGTCAAATAACCGTCTTTTTTTGTGAACAATAATTTTACAAAGCCAGTACAAGATTCTTTTTTCCCCTCTGTAAACTCCACCCTCCCCAAATAACCATCTTTAGGAGAGGACTTCTTAAAGATTTCTTCTTAAAGAAAAATAAATTAACTAATGCAATAACATATTTATGAGACACGTTGAAGCTCGAATCAAGGAGATATTGATTTTGTTCTTACTGAGCTATAAACTCATTGATCTGTTCAATTCCAATTAAACTCTGTTTTATTTGTATAGCGCTTTTTACAGAAGACGGTCACAAAGACGCGTTACGGAGTGTTACAAGAGCCAGAAAAAACACCAGACCTGACCTTCAAAATAGCAAGTGAGGTAAAAAAAAAAAAACCTCCTTAGTGTGGAGAAAAACGCCCAAACAGTGATGAGAAAAAACCCCCGATGGGAAGAAATCTGAGGAGGAACCCGGCTATAGAGGGGGGGCCCATCCTCCGCCGGCTGGCAAGGTAATGGTCCATGGGTAAAACAGAAACGTGAAAGAAAGAATTCTATTATAACAAATCAAATGGACTGGACAGGCTACAGGTAGGCAGTACATTTAACCGGGAAAGTCGGAAATTCGAGACGACTGCACAACGGAACGCTGATGCAAATCTGAATTCAGGTAGCAAAACAACGGACAGAATACTGTTATTTTTCCAAATCTGTCACGATGGAAATTTCAGGGGGACGGCGGTCTGAGTGAAGGCAGTTTGGAAGCGGGTGAGCGAGGCTCTTCTCCACAGCCTCGCCGGGCCCAGAGGGAGTGACGCACGGCGCCGGGCCGGCTCCCAGAAACCCGCTCATCCCCGCTCACCTGGTCCACGTTGAAACAGAAATAGAAACGGTCTTGTTGTTTGCTGTTCATGGGCTGACATACACGTCGTATCCTAGCAACAGCCCAGCTTCCACGGTGGACCCGCTGGTTTGTCATGTTATTTGATAAGTAAGAACCTTCTAGGCCCCGGGGAGAGGGCTGCTTACCTCACGGGCGGCATCGCAAAGAAATGGGATACTTAAAAAAAAAAAAAACGCTCCACAAAGTAATTCCACAGATTCTAACGCAACGGTGCATAACTCCGGTGCTGGAGAGCCATGGGGTCTGTTGGTTGTCATTTTCAACTTAAAATCAGCAACCAATGCATACCCAAGAAAACGGGTTAATGACTTAACAGTGCAAACAGCTGCGTCAGTTCAATGGTTTAATTTAATGCTCAGGAACAATAAAAACCAGACCCTGCAGCTTTGCAGGTGAGTGTGTGTGCATGCGTGTGTGTGCGCGTGTGTGTGTGTGTGTGTAATATGTGTGTGTACATTTGTGCATCATAACAAATATGTGAATTCAGATGTAATGAATGGAGACAGATAAATAACACCAATACGCCACTGTCTGCTAAACCACTTTAAGTCTGATAAA
>NC_083760.1:6170341-6190341 GCF_963514075.1 Conger conger | reverse complement strand
GCTACACCAGGATTAGAACCACTGACCTTGCGGGTCCCAGTCATTTACCTTAACCACTACGCAACAGGCCGCCCCATCATCTATTCTCCCACTCCCTGTCCTCCCTCTCTTCTACCTCCTCCTCTCCTCTAATCCGTGACGGGGCAGAATGTAAGAGTGTGTGTGTGTGTGTGTGTGTATGTGTGTGTGTGTGTGGGGGGGGGGGGGGGGGGGGCCCAGATACATTTGAAGCATCAGCATTATTTTCGGCGGCCGTCTCTGTCGCCTAATTGGCTGTTTCCATGGCGTCGGCAGCGAGACGGAGACGCAGCAGCGCCACACAGGTACCGCGGGGGTCTCTGGGGGGTCTGCCCCCCCCCCTCCCCGCCCGCGCTGCGCTCTTCTTCTCTGCTTCTCCTCTGCAGCACAGCGGCGTCTGAGAGTCTGTCTCACACAGCCCACAGCCCGCTAACCGTCCTGACAGACCCGCCAGTGTGGGGGCACCAAAACCTACCCTCTCTTTCTCTCTATCTCTCTCTCTTTCGCTCTCTATCTGTCTCTCTCTGTCTCTCACTCACTCTCTTTCAGTCTCTCTGCATACAGTATCTAAGATTCAGTGTGACTCTCTTTTGTCTCTCTTTTTCTTCTTCTCTCAGATTCAGTGCGACTCTCTTTCTTTCTCTCTCCCGCTCTATCGCTCTCAGATTCAGTGTGACTCTCTCTCTCTCGCTCGCTCTCCCTCTTTCTCTCTCTCAGATTTAGTGTGACCCTGACGCTGAGATATGCAGCTTGGCAACTTTAACTTTTAACAAAATGAAGTAATAATAAACGGGCCATAAAGTTCTGCTCCACAGAAAGAGAGATGTTGATGTCTTGTGGGCCAGCGGCTGGCACAGGGGCGCTGGGCTTTAGGACCGCTCCAGAGACAGGGCCCGGGGAGGGGTGGCGGGGTCAGCTCGGCTAGTTCCGGAAGGCGAAGGCTCCCTGACGCCATAACCCTCGAAAAAAATTCAAAAGAACGTCGTTGCCCTTGGCTACAGGCGATTTCATCTTTGGCTGACGGGCGATGTATTCGCTCAACAAATATTTGCACGAGTGAGAGGTTGGGGGTTCAAATCCCACCTCGGGCTCGGGCAACATCTCTCTCCGGTGCCGCGACCCGGATCGGTGGGTCGTAAGGAAAAAGGAGGGGGGAGTCAAAGGGGGGTGAGTGGAGCAGGGTTAGCTCAACGAGTAAGGACGGTAATGTGCAGTGGAAGCGAAGGCTTGCAGCAGGTTACTGCGACAACACTCCCCGATGACATAACCCTCAAAAAAAATCGTCCCCACAAGGTGCACAGGCCCTGAGGAGAGCCTCACACCTGAGGACCGCCTCACACCTGCACCGCAGAATCCAGGTCAGCTGACTCAAATGACTCGGCAAGATGAGGGTTCGATCTAGGACAAGAAGAACCAGCCAGACCGCAGAACCCACACGGTACTTACCGTGTACAACGGCCGTGATACAGCAGGAATATAGCAGCACAAAACCCGCAGATGGAAAAACAAATGAATTCAATTCTATTTTTTCAGTACAGAATCTGAATGTATTGCTATTATTATGTTTATTATTAGGGCATAATATACTTGCATGTGGCTCCACTGGCTTTGGTTGCCTTGGAAACAACATCATGTCAAAAATCTTCCAATCACACAATTACGCAGAAATGCAGACACCCACACTGGTACTACATAAGCATTCTCGGCAAGTCCCACAAACACCCACTCGCAATTGCATACACACACAAACACAAACACACACACACACAGAGACACACACTCACACACAGAGACACACACACACACACAGATGCACACAAACACAGACACACACACACAGACACACACTCACACACACAGAGACACACAAACACACTCACACACTCACACTCACACACACAGACACAGAGACACACAAACACACTCACACACACACACACACACAAACAGAGACACACAGAAACACACTCACACTCACACACACATACACACACACTCACACACACAGATGCACACACACACTCACACACACAGAGACACACAAACACAAACAGTCTCACACACACACACACACACACACACACACTCCGGCCCTGCTGCCTATCAGCTCTCAGAGAGCCGTGGAGAGTGACTCATCAGGCTCCGGAGTGGGTGAAGTGGAGCGGGGTGCTTTGATTAAAGCGGCAGCGAGGGCCGCCTCGTTGACATAATTACCACTCCGCGCCGAGCTGCACTCACACAGCCGGAGCCGGAGCCGGAGTCGGGAGAGACGGAGAGCCGGAGAGGTTTCCCACGGCGGCTCAGGGGCCCGGGACGCTGGCGCACATCGATCGGGCCCATCGGGCGACGGCCCTGGAGCGGCGTGTTTACGTTTTGGCCCCTCGAGCGCCGTCGCGGCTCTCCCCCCCCCCCCGGAGACAACTCCGTACGCCAAAATGAGAATTTTGTATTGACCGCTAAGCCTGAGCATGGGGCCACAGTTCACGGATAATGACCGCGAGTTGATATTGAATGGAGATCGTCAATATTGTTATAACGCTGGGGTTGCACAACAAGGACACTGGATCCTCTGTGAAGTCTTATTCCCACAGAGAGCCAGTGGGTTCCTTCGCCTGTTGCGTAATAACTTACACAAAAGACCCATCCAAAAAGCTAATCAGGAACTCTCACAAGCACCAGTAAGGCACCCATAATCCCCTTCTGTCAAACATTCCATTAGTTCTGGGGCCTGTATCACGAAGCAGGATGACTGAATTATCTTAATAACTGCACTGAGGAAAAATCTGAGACCTTTTTCCCAAATCTGGAACACAGACTGAGGTAACAACGACCTGTTCCGGGTCTTATTCTCCTGCAGTTATCCAGGTAACGCAGGTAATGTCCTGCTTTGCCCCAGGTCTGCTGCAGACGTTATGATGTAAGCCACCCACTCCACTGCTGTCAATCATTCTCATGTAGACATGAATAATTCCAGTTTTTCTTCATCTGAATGCTGGCGAGAGCCCTTTATCTGACAGACCTGCCACAAGGTGAATGCGGAAAGGTTAGGAAATGAAGAAATAAAACACACAATGACATCTAAGCACATTGACAATGTTTCACGACCTAACAGATTATCAGTATTTTGCTACTGTACAGTTGTAGCCATTTTTAGAAGGTTAGCTCTCATCTCTCGTTTCTGCAGCAGGAAATCCTGAGGTTTCGCCGTTCGGGAATCCTCTTATAAATAAAACGTTCAACAGTACTTCCTTTCAGCCGGTGGAGCTGCGTAAAGTTATTTCACATTTCCCGGACTTCGTCCTCATTCGCAGCGAATGAAATTCAACACCCTCAAGACATTGTGTACACACAGTAAAATGTTCATCGTAAAAGAATCAATTACATAGTAGTACATATGGTCCCCATTGGAGCTATGTTATGCACTCTGTGAGAACTGAATTCACACTGCGCAGTATGGCAAAATAAAAATGTAAAAAACACTCCTCTGTCCCAGTGCATAGACGGTTTTATGGCGTCATTCCAAGACATCAAACATGATGCAAAGCAAATGAGCATGGTGTTAAAACGTCACGAAAGCTGAAATAACTTTGCTCTTAAATTTGTTGATGGAAACAGTCTGATTCATGACAGGCAGGATGAATCTGCGACGATCTTAATGAACTGCCGTTACGTCAAAACACAACAGAGGCAAAAAATCTGATGGTGGATCCCCGGTGGATCAGGATATACAGCATATCATGATAATCATGATAATGAATGTAGAGTTTCTTTACTTCTCCGTGACTGTTAAAGTTGGGAGACGGGGGTGAACGGGAGCGTGTGCGGGGGGGGGGTGATGCCGGGGAGGGGTCAGGCGTGTTGCTGGCGCTCTGGCGGTAAACAGGAAGCAGTGGAGTCATGGTGGCGGTGGCGGTGTCGCGGCTCACAGAGGTAATGAGGAGCACAGAGACCCATTACAGACCTGCTGCTGACGCTCCCCGTCACGATACCACCCGTCACGTCACGATACCACCCCGTCACGTCACGATACCACCCCGTCACGTCACGATACCACCCCGTCACGTCACGATACCACCCCCTCCCCCCACGATACCACCCCCTCCCCCCACGATACCACCCCACTCCCCCCACGATACCACCCCACTCCCCCCTCAATACCACCCCACTCCCCCCACGATACCACCCCACTCCCCCCTCAATACCACCCCACTCCCCCCTCAATACCACCCCACTCCCCTATGATACTACCCCACTCCCCTATGATACTACCCTCCTCCCCCCACGATACTACCCCACTCCCCCCACGATACTACCCCCTCCCCCCACGATACTACCCCCCTCCCCCCACGATACTACCCCACTCCCCCCACGATACTACCCCACTCCCCCCACGATACTACCCCACTCCCCCCACGATACTATCCCACTCCCCCCACGATACTACCCCACTCCCCCCACGATACTACCCCCTCCCCCCACGATACTACCCCACTCCCCCCACGATACTATCCCACTCCCCCCACGATACTACCCCACTCCCCCCACGATACTATCCCACTCCCCCCACGATACTATCCCACTCCCCCCACGATACTATCCCACTCCCCCCACGATACTACCCCCTCCCCCCACGATACTACCCCACTCCCCCCACGATACTATCCCACTCCCCCCACGATTCTACCCCCTCCCCCCACAATACTACCCCACGATACTACCCCACTCCCCCCATGATACTACCCCCCTCCCTGTCATGATACCACACGATACCCACGATACACACACACACACACACACACACACACACACATGCACACACGTACACGTGCACAGAGGACAAGCGTGGCATGGGCAAAGTGAAGCACGCAGACGACACGGTAAACAGGAAGCCTCTGGGAAGGACGGTGACAGTGCAGGAGTCCTGCTTCACGCAGGTTTGGAAGGTCCCGGAAGAGCCCGGTAGCCATAGCGATGCAGCGGGGGGGGAGGGGGGGGGCACATGGCACCTCTTACCTTTCCGGATACAGATGAGCTCATGTACTCCACAGTTACGCTCACCACCTGCGGAGAAAACGCACCTTTAATGACAGGGACACTGACGGCTAATGAGACACACAGACTAACGCACAGACAGTAAAACAACAACGCTTAAAAACAGGACAAGACTAGACCTGACCTCCACGGATGGTCGAGACGGACTACGGACAGGCAGACCACAGACAGACTTCTGTTACTCCTGCTCTGAACAGGAAGGACTCCACGCCCATCCAATCACATGCCCCCAAATCCAAACAAATTCTCCCACATCCAATCAATCCCACAAAATTCAGGCCTTACCCATAATGCTTTGTATAATGCGAATCAGAGAGAGAGGACAGCCGCCAATTAAGAGCGATTATGTATCTGCACACAGCCCTTAGGGTCAGAGGTTATTATTCATAGCCACATTACTGTGCTTTGTACATAAATGGCGTCGACTAAACAAGCTACGTTTGATGATCTCGCTGCCCGTTCTCTAACATACCAGACTGTTTCATTAATGTATAATTAATCTTTAATCTTCCTCGGTCTCATTCTTAATGACTTCTAAATAACAAAAACAAATCCTGGCATAAATGGCACTTGCTTTGTAAGCGAGACGCAGAATGTCTCTCTTTCTGACAGCGGGGGATAATAAACAGGTAATCCGCGTTATCATAACCGACTTCTCTAATGACCGGGGGCCGAGTGAGTGCCGGGATTCATTTCAGGCGCGTTTAATGAACTCTAACGAGGCGCGAAATTGTGTCTGAGGGGCAAGGGCACCTGCCAGTCTGCCCTCCGAGCACGAATCGGCAGACTGAATCCACACAGACCGAATCAGCACAGACTGAATTCACACAGCACGAATACACACAGACTGAATACACACAGACTGAATACACACAGACTGAATTCACACAGACTGAATACACACAGACTGAATTCACACAGACTGAATACACACAGACTGAATACACACAGACTGAATTCACACAGACTGAATTCACACAGACTGAATCCATACAGACTGAATACACACAGACTGAATCCACACAGACTGAATCCACACAGACTGAATTCACACAGACTGAATCCACACAGACTGAATCCACACAGGCCACTCAAATTATGCAAGGACTTGGGCCCTTGGAGACGTGGGCTACTACAAACAGTGGACGACACAGCGGGGATCAGCAACTCATGGACCTTGAGGGCCGAGACCTGGGAGACCGAAGACCGTCTAGCCAATCATAAGCAGTAATTACCCAGGAAAAGAAAAGGGCCAGAGTTGATGATCCATGCTATGAAGTACATACAGTATATTAACCGTGAATATTGGGAAATATATCATCGTAAAGTAACTCCACAAGTTATGCATTTGGCCATTACGGCCTTGGCTTATGCATTTGGCTTCATGTACTGTAGGTTTTAAAGTGAAGGGTGTCAGCACACTGTCCAGAGGAGATCTGGAGCTAAGCCCCGATCAGGGCCCCAAAATCAATAAATCAGCCACTGCCGAGGAGCAGCCATCGCCCTGTGAGTCTTATTAAGCATTGGGTAAAAACTACCGTAACCCTTAGACAGATTATTAACTACCGTAAACTTTATGCAGATTATTAACTACTGTAAACTTTACACAGATTAACTACTGTAAACTTTACACAGATTATTAACTACTGTAAGATTTACACAGATTAACTACTGTAAACTTTACACAGATTATTAACTACTGTAAAATGTACACAGATTAACTACTGTAAACTTTACACAGATTATTAACTACTGTAAACTTTACACAGATTATTAACTACTGTAAAATGTACACAGATTAACTACTGTAAATTTTATACAGATTATTAACTACTGTAAACTTTACGCAGATTATTAACTACTGTAAACCTTACGCAGATTATTAACTACTGTAAATTTTACACAGATTATTAAGAGCTCTATTCACACATCAGGGCACACAACTGTGGGCAAGGATGATTTGCTCCAAAAATGGTCAAACATAATCTAACACTCATATAACGTCATCTAACATGTTAAATGAAAATATGAAATATAAATAAATATGAATATGAATATGAATGTGAATATGAATATGAGCGTTAACGTCTGCTCCCTTTTCTGATAGACAGTCTCACACATACCACACGCACACGTGCACACGCACACACACCCCCACCCCCACACACATTTACTGGTAAACATGTCATAAGGGCCAAAGCTAATATTCACAGAGGCAGCTTAGAAATCATTTGAAAGATTTTCCCTCATGGGTACTAGGCTTTTCATCCCCGTGACGTTCTTAGTCCCCAAACGGTGATAAACAGCACGTTGTCACCGTGAGGTAATGACAACAAAAACACGCACGTACACACACACGCGCTACCATAGTGCTACCCAGAATGACCCAAGTGATTATTACCTGCCATGAGACTGGGCAACAGTTGCAGAGGCGCTGAAAGAGTTTCTTCAGTGTAAACTGATGCGTCTTCCTCTAAAGCGTTTATTGGTGCGATGAATCCCTCACGTTTAAGGGCTCTATCCTGGGGCAATTACCACCGCGTCAGCTAGCACCGCGGCGGGTGCGTTTAGCATGTGTACGCCGTAAAAATCCGAGCTCGGTCGTTACCTCTCGAGTTGGGAGACGTACTTTAGAGTAAACATGTTTTATCGCGTTGCTTTTACGAGAGAGATTTCTCTCGGCGGTGTACTGGGTGAGCCGGCGTAATTAGTTCCCTCCCGCTCTTCATTAAACTGCTGCCGCGAACAGATAACTGGGGGCCGTAAACTCCTGTACTTGCGCGGAGAGCATTGTGCGGTTACCAGGCAGGCGAGAACATAAGGGGGTGGAAATTAGAGCATTTTCAGGGACGCTGTTACTGAAGAGGAGTATTTTCGTCCATGTGGACTTCCTATGGTCCAGTGGAGGATGGGTATCCCTCTACAGCCGGGTTCCTCCCGAGATTTATTACCGTCAGGGCCACCGTTTTAGGGCTGTTCTCCACACTAGGGAGTTTATTTATTTATTTATTTATTTTATTTTGGGGGCGTAGGGCTGGGATTTCCGCTTTTTTCTTCCCTTCGGTTACCCTGTAAAGTGACATTGTGACAGTCGCAATGAAAAAATAAAAGAGCAATACAAATACAATTGAACTGAACTGAACTGAACTGAACTGAACTGAACTTAATTTAATTTAATTTAATTTAATTTAATTTAATTTAATTTAACTGAACTGAACTGAACTGAACTGAACTGAACTTAATTTAATTTAATTTAATTTAATTTAATTTAACTGAACTGAACTGAACTGAACTGAACTCAATTGAATTGAATTGAATTGAATTTAATTTAATTTAATTTAATTTAATTTAATTTAATTAAACTGAACTGAACTCAATTTAATTGAATTGAATTGAATTGAATTGAATTGAATTGTATTGAATGCATTAGTTTATTAATAAGTGCCCACCAAAGGTCATAGGATCAGCGGTATCAGTTGTCTACAGCCATGAGCATCATATCTAGTTCACATGGACACTGTATAGGACATATCAGCAGGTTCAATTCCTCTCCCAGTGTCCACCCTGTTCTGATATTACAAGCTCTCAGCCCCGCTCTCCCCGGTCCCCGACCTCAATCCCAGAATGAAACTTTTATACGGGGCACCTAAGGCCAGGGGACAGTCCTGAATGTATCCAAGTTTAAATTTCGACAAATAAAGTAAGGAAACAATCCATGCATACTGATTAATACCGCCTTGAAATAACTGTCCAGATTCTTAATGTTGTTTTATTTTGTGGAATGGGGAACATTGGATGTATTTGTGCTGTTGCTGGTGGTGAAATTAGGCTCTGGCGTAATAAACTGCCTTAAAGGATGATAGAGGTGTTGAATAGGCCGGTTCTACTGATGCAATCATATGGATTTCATTACTGCAACATGACCTGCTTTTGATTGGCCGGAGTGTTACATAATCCTATTATATTGTGACATAACAGTGACAGATGCTATTGTGACATAACGGTGACAGTATTTTCCTGAAAGCCGATGCCATATGTTCAATATGCTTTCTCATCCAATTAAACTGGCATGGCATATCGGAAAAGGGAAACCAAGTATTGTCATAATTTATGTGTCGAATCAATATCCTGTTCTGTGTCACCAATGTCCTGCACCAGTTTACATAGATGCCCAGCGATCAATTCTAGCCCAAAGTCGGGCATCTTCTAAAAAGATTTAACCATCCCGTGAAAAACACCCTGAGCTTTCTTTCTTGTTTTTCCGCATGCAACCCGTCATCCTTTGGCCCAGTTGACTCCGACTAAGAGCACAAAACTCCTCAAACACGTCACATGACTCCTTGTTTACAATCTCCTTCATAGGGTGGAACCCAATCACAAGACAAGACGCAAAACAAGCACAGGAAACAATCGGGTCAAAATTCACAAAATCATGTTACAGAGCCCATGTAGACCTGAACC
Organism: Conger conger; assembly: GCF_963514075.1. NCBI lineage: Eukaryota > Metazoa > Chordata > Actinopteri > Anguilliformes > Congridae > Conger > Conger conger. The sequence continues at coordinate 6,180,810 of NC_083760.1, read as the reverse complement.
TTGAACATAGAGCAGTGGTCCTGACTCCTGGTCTTGGAGAGCCACAGGGTGTGGCTGGTTTTTGTTTTTGCCTAAATATCAGCAACCAATTCAGACCCAAGAACCCAGGTGAGGGGAGTTAACTGTGTAATTAACTGCTTTCATTGATCAATTAAGTGCAACAACAAAAGCCAGCACAACCTGCGGCTCTTCGGGACCAGGATTGAGGACCATTGGGTTAGGGTTAGGATACCCCAGCACACCCTGTGGCTCTCCAGGACCAGGAGTGAGGACCACTGGGTTAGGGTTAGGGTACCCCAGCACACCCTGCGGCTCTCCGGGACCAGGAGTGAGGACCACTGTGTCAGGGGTCCCCAGCCCACCCTGTGCCTCTCCAGGACCAGGAGTGAGGACCACTGGTCTAGAGGCTCCAAGAATCTGCTGCTGCTTTTTGTTTTCATCAATCAACAATTTGACGAACAATTCCCACGTGAGGCTCATTAATTGTGTAATAAACTACCTTAAATTAATGAATTAAGTTCTGAGTCACAGCACAAGCAGACCCATCAGCTCTCTATGAGCAGGGTTGTCAACCACTGGTCTAGAGAATTATTCACAAGGTAATAACCCGACTGTATCAACCTCAGATGCTGTAGCAGGCGCAATATCCTGTCTATCGACCCACATCTCCCATAAAGAAAGTGTTCTCAGCTTTTGTTGACCAATGGATCTCTCCGAAATACATCCACTGTGTACACAGGTCGTATTGATCTGTGCCATTAAGAGAGAGATTAGGTTAAACATACAGAGGAGTCAATGTTTAACATTCCCAGCCGGATCGACTGCTTTCCCGCGAAGCGAAACTGTTCTTCGTGCTATCGCACCGCGGGTCTGCGCACACCCACAACATCGCTAAATCAAAAGTTATGTAAAACAGTAACTCGGGCCAAATTCCTAACCCTTCTGGCTCACATCACCTGCTAATAGACGGGCGGTCCAGCCAAGACACAGGCACAGAGGATGGTGATGGGCTCCAGGCTGCCAGCTCTCAGGCTTTTTGGCTTTTTTTCAGGCTGTATCTCACACCACTATCTCACCCCTCCACCCGCCATGGTCTCCATGGTCCACCATCTTACTCGCCTCGACCACCCCCACCCCCACCCCTACCCCCCCCATCCTCCCCTGGCTGTGGGTCCGCACATGCCCTGACGCAGCCCCTCAGCCAGGGACTGGGTCAGAACCGGCAGTGCGTCTCACAAAAACCCATCTCACTTTCACAGCTCTGCTATTAATAGCACACATCTTTCACTTTTTAGTTTTTTTCTGCCAGAAAGGAGGGAAGATGCACAGCGAATCCTGCACCGGGTTTCAACTCCTGGATGCCATGCACTGTCGCGCACAGACGCCGAACTAAAGTTTGCACAACTGTCAAGTTCTGGAGTCGGCCGCCGCATTTATTTAAATGTCCACATGCATCAACGTTCGCTCCCTGGTTTCAGTATGTAAAATGTCGAGAAAAAGTTTGCAAAGAGCAGCGATGTAGGCTGTTTAAAAAGTCTGTAACCCATTCCCCAGAGCCCAATCCCTCCCCGCCTCCTTCCCCCTCCTGTGGTCAGCTCTCAGTGTTAACATTTAGCAACGTCATCCGATAATTATGCATAAACATATGCCATGTCATGTCTGAAAATTGTTTACAAACAGCTCAGAAAAAGGACCAATATTTTTTGACCCTAAAATATGCATCATTTTTATATTCCAAAATTGCAATTATTTTACTTGAATCAGTATGAAAAACAAATCAAAAGACCAGCTTGAAATACCAGCTGGGAGAGTGGAGCTGGTTGAAACTGTCAACCAGCAACCAGCTGTTTCAAAAACCTAGCTTGAGCTGTGTTTTTAAGCAGGGCAGGATGATATGAAATGCTCAAAAGCACAAAAAATAAGCGTGTGAGCCTATAAAAGCTTCAAAACAAGCTTAAATAAATGACGGTAAATGTCTGCCTTGGCGTGTGTGCTGACACAATGGAGCACACTCGGAGCAAAGCCCTGACAACATCACCGCGGATCCTAAAGTCCGTACGAGCGAGTCGCAGGTGTTCTCCGTCAGCAGCGAGCGAGCAGACGGAACCGGGCCCCGATAACAGAACCCGTAACGACACTCCGCTGGGGCTCGCGCGGAAACAGGGCCCTCAGGGAGGAGCGGAGAAAAGGCACGCTCGCCCTGTCTAACAGCCCCGAGGCTGGGGCAGAAGCAATCAGACCTGACACCGGAGAAACAGACACCTCCGGTGCGAAATGTCACACGAGGCCCAGCGAAGGCGTCTGTCGGCTTCTGATGGGGTGATTACAGACCGGCTTTTCCACCAAAAAAATCATCATTTCATAATGACATCCGTTTAGAAGCCTTCCTACAGTTCTCTTTTTTATTACAATATGAAAATGCATCATCCAGCAACACGTTTTCTTTTCTTTTTCCTTTTTTTTTTACAGTCTGGTTTGTGTCAGCTTTATTAGATATATTGATTTTTCCCCCATCTTCCCACCCTTCCACTAATTGTTTTTTGTTTTACCGCCACGCGGTAGTACAACAAGGAATCAACTACAGTTCTTCATTTGTGACAGACAGATCAATCATTTTTTCAATCACAATCACTTAATGTGACACAGTGACAATCTGTTCTGTCAGTATATCACCTTGAAGCTAAACGAATAGGACGTGGATTGTTTTGCATTCGGTATACAAACTGGTGGTATACTTGAAGCTATCCTGGGAGGCTATGGGTGTACTCTGTGCCAGTCTGTCGATCATATTAATGTATTCCCCCAGTAATCCCTGTGTTCCTAAGTTCACCGCAGGGTCCTAACTGTCTCAGGTGTCCAGGCGGTGAGCGATATAGAAAGATTATATTTTTGCATTGTACAGTCTGGTGTCTGCAGCCCCCTTCTCGAATAACCCCGCCCTGAATAGGGTGCAGAGCGTTGTTCACAGGCCATGTAGCGCTGAAAGCACAGCGCTGCTATTCTGGGAACGAGAGACTCTCGATAAATAATAACTGAGCGCGTGAGTGGACCGTGAGTTTGGTGAAATGTCCCTTCATCTCCAAAACTTTTACAAAGGACTCTTCTAGAGTGTTTTTTTTTTTTTTGTTGTTTTTTTTTAAGTCAGCTCGGTTTAACCATTTAGGGTGCGAGATCACAAGTGCAGTATGTGATTGGAATGTTCTTAACCAAACAATAACCACTGACGTTACATTATTGGCATTTGGCAGACGCTCTTATCCAGAGCGACGTACAGTTGATTACACTAAGCAGGAGACAATCCTCCCCTGGAGCAATGCAGTGCGGATCTTATTGTGGCTACGCTGGGATTCGAACGACCGAACCACCAACCTTGCGTGTCCCAGTCATTTACCTGATTTATTTTTTAAAGGTAAGAACAAATATCCCATTGATTAAAGTGTGTTACAAGTTTGTTATATGTTATATGTAGTTTTCTCTGCATTTTCCTCATCAGCAGCCATTTTTGTTTGCGGAGCATTACCTTTTCAAACTGTTAGCTAACGTTAACATTCATTGGCGAACAGAAAAAGGTTTGAATATGTAAGCAAACTTTAGCTAACATTAGCTAAGGTCTGCCATCTTGAACGCATGTCTGGCAATGATACTAATGGTACTGAAAACAGTCGAGTTCTGGAACACTGACTCCGGAATAAAACAAAAAAAAACCCTACTCTTCAAAGAGTTAATTATGCAAACGTATCATCAAGGTTTCAGACTAGCGATTTTTCCTCGGGTCCCGTTCCCACACACCTGACACCACGCAATTACACACACTTCATAGCACAGATTGGTGCGGTACTGTCCACCTCACTTTACCCTGCTCGTGTAACACGGTATGCCTCCGCTCAACACAGCGCCCGGGCAGGTGGCAAGGGCAGCCTGACCCCTGCAAAGCGCTCTAACCGGTCTGCTACCTTAGACAGGGCCCTCGCCTCGGACAAAAGCGCCCCGGGCCGTCTCGGTTTACCCCCCGACGCGCGAGTTAAAGTGCTAACCCGGCTGGTAATCGTAACTGCCCCCTGCCCTCCTGAGAGAGACAGAGAGAGAGCGAGAGAGAGCGAGAGAGAGAGAGAGAGAGAGTAAACAGATATCCCATTTTCCACCGTGTCTGCCGAAGAGGTCGGCCGCCTCTCCTTATCCCGGGGATCGGAGGTGAACACGCGCTGCCTGGCTGGGTAAGAAGAGAGCAGGCGAGGCTCTGACAGGCGGGAGTGACTGATTGAAACGGCCGTCGCCGTGACAATGGGACAGCCGGGCGACAAGTGTTCGACAGAACGGCCGTCGCTGACGGATCGCCACCACGTATATTTATTTATTTACTTGTGATCGCCGTTGCCTTGTCGGGCAACGAAATGCATCCTCTGCATTTAACCCATCCTGGTTACCGAGGAGCAGTTGGGGCAGCCGCAGTGCGGCGCCCGGGGACCAGCTCCAGTTCTGAGGCCAGGGCCCTGGTCAAGGGCAACGGCAGGAGCACAACAAGGGGCAATTTAGACTCCCCAGTTAACCTAACCTGCATGTGTTGGGACTGCGGGAGGAAACCGGAGTACCCGGAGGAAACTCAGACATGGGGAGAACATGCAAGCCCCACACGGAGAGGCCCGGGTGGGGCTCAAACCCTGGACCCTCTTACTGTGAGCCAAAAGTACTACCTGTGGAAGTTCCCCGCTGTGAGCCTGAACACATCGGCGTCTAACACGAGGCACCGCGCCCGCTGTCATCAGCCGACTCCACGCGGCGGGAGAGGAGGCTCATGGGAACCCCCGGCCCTGCTCCGACATAACCTCAGGTCGCCGTGGGGACTGTACGGCGATGCACGTGACACAGCGCCGCAGAGCCGGGGGAGCTCACCTGCGCGCAGGGGTGGAGGCCCTGAGTCAGCTGTAATTTCACACAGAGTCGCGGTAATAAAAAAAAGCAAAAAAAAAGCCATAGGTTTAATTATGGAATATGGTCCTTCTTGGCCTGGACTGCAGACGGGAACTGTAATCAAGTCTCAGTGCAGCTCGGAGTGCCAGACCACACACGGGGCTCTGGCAGGCTAACTGACTGCTACAGGACCCACGCGGGCCGCGGACACTGGATCCCTCCATCCCTGGCCCACACCATCCCTCCTCACGGCACACCTTTATTCCTCAATGAACACTCAAATGTGACTGGACGGCCCAGAGCCAGTCAGAGTGTCAACTGTGTTGAAAGATTCAATGAGCATCGGCTAGTTTTTTTACATAATGAACGGTAAGGACCTCACACACAGAGGTCAGGTAATTCTCATTAATTAAAACAGCAATTAGAGAGAGCAATATAAGATCAATCAGGGTGCTTACCCTGCTGTAAAATCCAGCAATGACCAGCTACAAGCTGTTTCAGAACCTAGCTTGACCTGGTCAAACCATGTTGAGTTTCAAGCTGGTCTGAGCTGGTCAACCAACTACAAGCTGTTTCAGAACCTAGCTTGACCTGGTAAAACCATGTTGAGTTTAGAACTGGTCTGAACTGGTGAACCAGCTACCAGCTGTTTCAAAACCTAGCTTGAGCTGGTCTGAACTGGTCAACCAGCTACCAGCTGTTTCAAAACCTGCCTTAAGCCCTTTTTTTTGGCAGAGTATATGAAAACAAGTCAGTGAGTTTTTGGTTTGTTGTCCAGGACTGTTGTGTCTGCTGAAATGAGACAGAGGGGTAGAAAGTCTGGACCATCTGCAGAATGACGACCTGCAGACAAACCGACTCTCCCTTCAGGAGGCCAGGAGCCTGTATTTTTGGCCTGTCCCAATTCTGTACTGTTTAAGGAATCTCCACTGCCTTCTGCTACAGGGAGGAAACCAGGCCGGCAAACAGCAGGAAAGTTTGAAAGAAACAGTACAGTAACCTGACTACCGAGGGGGCAACGGCAACTGAAAACAAACTGCAGCCTAACCTTTCAAATCTCCATCAGAAGATATTGTAAAAAAGCTGTTGAACAGACATTTAAACTGAAACACATGCTTACAAATTCAAAATTACATTATTTATTTAGCTTAAGGTTTTATCCAAAACAACTTACAGTTGATTAGACCAAGCAGGGGTCAATGCGCTCTGGATAAGAGTGTCTGCCAAATGCTATTAGTGTAATGCCCCCTGGAGCAATGTGGGGATAAGGGCCTTGATCAAGGGCCCAAGAGCTGTACTGGTCTTATTGTAGCTACACTGGGGATTGAACCACCTACCAACAAGGCCCCAGTGAAGTATCTGAGCCACTATATATATAGGCTGCCACAAATAAACTGCAATTAAATACATCCTCTCCCATCAATTCCCAGCATCACCCTGCTCTGAAAATAATGCTGGACTCTGTTTTAGTGAGATGTAAAGACAAGCTTGGCAATCAGAGACAGACAAGTGAAGTTTCCCTCCTGCTATTCATGCTCAACTGCTTAAAAACACTCACTAATTACCAACATAAAGCCCCAATTCTTTATCGTCTGGATAGTTTTGCATCACATAAAGAGGCAAAGAAATTTACCCCACAAAAAAAAAAAATGGTAATGTTTGTTATTAATTTACCTCAAAGACAAAGAACAGCGTTTTTAATTAATAATGTTATTTGCAGCTTCGCCATTACATTATCTTGTTCAGACACATTGAATAGTGCTCGGCTGGCTAATTAAAATGTGGTATCAAAGAGCCCCTTGACCGTCTGGGATACATTTCTGGACCAGCCGAACCCGTTTCATTGTGTTCCCTTCGCAGAGAACAACGCTATTGATCACCAGCTCCAATTATGAGACCCAAAACTAAAGCGGACGATAAGATATTGACTCGGCGAAACAAATTAGACGGTGCCCTTTCGCAACGCGCACACACACCGGAGACGGTTCGCAGCTGGATGTATTGACCGTGTGCGCAACGCGGGGATGAGAATAGAATCTTGGAGGGAGCGAAGGATTGTGGGCGCACCTGCTCTTTGACGCCTCGCGATTCATTAGCGCTCAGCGCTCAGAACTCAGGAGCGCTGCGAGGCCCAATTAGTGGCTGAATCCGCAGCCTCCAATCCCTGACTGTAATGCCCACCCCCCTCCCCTGACACCCCGCAGGTCAGAGAGTGACCGGTCCTGTGATTTCCACTTCTCTCTGCGTTTCAGGATGTGTGCGAAACAGCCACTTGCGCCCACACCTTTCTGTGCGTTTCAGGATGCGGGCAATGGAGTCATTTGTGCTCGACAAAGCTGAAAGGCGAGACTGCAAAGTAACAAGTGCGAAATGATAAAATGAAAGCAAAGCGAAATATTCTGAGAGCAATATGCGCGTGTGTCCTGTAATCTCAACATCCAGTTTACAATTTGGGAGGCCTGGCAGATGCTTTTAGCCAAAGCAAAAGGTGCATTAACACATTAAGGAAACAGATTTCAAGCCAGAACGACATGTTACAATCAAATCTGCGCTGGTGTTTAGGTCTGTGCCACACGACCATACACTCCAATGTCACTCTTACGCACGTCACCCTCAATCCCAGCTAACACAAAACATTCTCACAGCGTTGCTGCCACGCGGTATCCACAAGATATTAGATCTACTGACTATCTGGAGCAGGGGCAAAGTGGGACTCTGTGGAGAACTGCATGGGCCTCGTGGGTAAAGAGCTGTCTTGTGGGTCAGTCACCTCATCGGAGTGAGCGGGTGAACGGGGAACACCTGGTGGTCAGCCTGGGACTAAGTTCTGAAGATGCATGGAACTGGCTAGAGATGCGGAGGAGAGGGTAGAGCTCCAGAAAAAAACAAACTTTCTTTTTATTTCCCTTACTTCACTTCACTTTCCTCTACTTTACTGTTCCACTCGGGGAAATTTGGTTTGCGGCCAAGGTGAAAGCAATCACTCAGCTGAACAACGACATCCAGAAAACATAAAAAGGCAACAATAAGATGGCAACAAATACAAGAACTCGTCAGCCTGGGCTTCCCACCAACACCGCTGTGCAGTAAACTTGCGGTAAAAATGGAAGAAAAGTTATTTATCATTGACAACCACAGCATTTCACAACAATGCCTTTGTGACGGACTTCATGGTGCAGGAAGTGGGGCCATTTTGCAGGGTGACCATGACCAAGGAAGAACCTGGAACCCGTTACATTACAGTTATTTAGCTGATGCTTCAGTTATCCAAAGTGACAAACAGTTTATTAGACTAAGTATGGGACAATCATCCCCTCTGGAACAATTCGAGGTTAAGGGCTCAAGGGCCCAACAGCTGTGTGGATCTTATCGTGGCTCCACCAGGGCTTGAACCTCCACCACCCAGGTCCCAGTCATGTACCTTAGCCACTAGGCTACAGGCTGCCCCAGTCATGTACCTTAGCCACTAGGCTACAGGCTGCCCCAGTCAAGTACCTTAGCCACTAGGCTACAGGCTGCCCCAGTCATGTACCTTAGCCACTAGGCTACAGGCCGCCCCAGTCATGTACCTTAGCCACTAGGCTACAGGCCGCCCCAGTCATGGACCTTAGCCACTAGGCTACAGGCTGCCCCAGTCACGGACCATAGCCACTAGGCTACAGGCTGCCCCAGTCATGTACCTTAGCCACTAGGCTACAGGCCGCCCCAGTCATGTACCTTAGCCACTAGGCTACAGGCCGCCCCAGTCATGTACCTTAGCCACTAGGCTACAGGCCGCCCCAGTCATGTACCTTAGCCACTAGGCTACAGGCTGCCCCAGTCATGTACCTTAGCCACTAGGCTACAGGCCGCCCCAGTCATGTACCTTAGCCACTAGGCTACAGGCTATCCCAGTCATGTACCTTAGCCACTGGGCTACAGGCCGCCCCAGTCATGTACCTTAGCCACTAGGCTACAGGCCGCCCCAGTCATGTACCTTAGCCACTAGGCTACAGGCTGCCCCAGTCATGTACCTTAGCCACTAGGCTACAGGCCGCCCCAGTCATGTACCTTAGCCACTAGGCTACAGGCTGCCCCAGTCATGTACCTTAGCCACTAGGCTACAGGCCGCCCCAGTCATGTACCTTAGCCACTAGGCTACAGGCTATCCCAGTCATGTACCTTAGCCACTGGGCTACAGGCCGCCCCAGTCATGTACCTTAGCCACTGGGCTACAGGCCGCCCCAGTCATGTACCTTAGCCACTAGGCTACAGGCTGCCCCAGTGAACTACTGCCACTCTGTTGAACTACAGAGCCAAAGTGACCAGACATTTTACCGTGTGTTGTGTTGGCTTTTATACCTGTGAATAATTCAGAGGACAGGGCCATTCTGAGATTGACCTTGTCACGCGGGATTGTACAGCAAGCGGATACAGGCGGCCTGTAGCGTAGTGGTTAAGGTAAATGACTGGGATACGCAAGGTCGGTGGTTCTAATCCCGGTGTAGCCACAATAAGATGCGCACAGCCGTTGGGCCCCTGAGCAAGGCCCTTAACCCTGCATTGCTCCAGGGGAGGATTGTCTCCTGCTTAGTCTAATCAACTGTACGTCGCTCTGGATAAGAGTGTCTGCCAAATGCCAATAATGTAATGTAATGTAATACAGTCACACTCAAACACACAGGTACATTTGTAAATTCTAAACTCTAACTCAACTAAAGTCTAACATATGAGTCCAGTAGGGGCCACGTATAATCTACTACTGTACTACTACTGCTCTGTAAAAGTTTATTTTATCCAAAATTGTTCCGTGTGAAAGGGTGAAACACTGTATATTGCATAAGCAAACACGATACAAGAAATAATACAAAACAGCAAATCAGACGGCCTGTACCAACAGAAAGCAGAGCTGGCGGAGTGGTTATGTGTTGGATGGTTGGCTGGGAGCGTTGGTGTATCCGCACATTAATGAATCGATTATACAAAAAGAAGAAAGTGCCACTGTAATGGTTTCTAACGACAACAGGGAACCCCAGTGGAAACCATGGCAACATTACGGTTTCCTGTTACACTGAAAGCCGTGGATGAAATCACATTAAAACCGTCCATATGGGGCAATGTCTGCGATCCGTACAGTGCACGCAGACCTGCTGTTAGTTTCATTAATAAATAATATAAATAATATATGGTCCATTCATGTGTGACTGCATGGAAGTCATATATGACTGGTATACAAAATGCTGTACAACAGATGAAAAACAAAAAACTATAAATATGGATATTAACATGCAAAAACAGTTTTAGTACCCCACTTCCACCACTTGCATAAAAAAACAAGTTAATAAAAGAAAAGCACAATACAATAAAACAAGGATTAAAAAAAGAAAGATATCACAACAAAGCACAATAAAAAAGACAGTAATTTCAATCGAAAGGATTAAATCCAAATTCTGTGGAAGTGTGTTCAGGGGTTCTGGGGAATACAGTAAAAACAAAAAACATCATCCCTCCAGGTTTTAAACAAACCCTTTGGACAAGGAGTAGACCAGCGATCAATCACTTCAGCTCTTTGTCTGGTTGCT
>NC_083760.1:6070341-6160341 GCF_963514075.1 Conger conger | reverse complement strand
AGCGGGGGCCAATCCTCCTCTGGAGAAATGCGGGGTTAAGTGCCTTGCTCAAGGGCCCAACGGCTGTGCGGATCTCATTGTGGCTACGGCAGGGATTGAACCACCGACCTTGCAGGTCCCAGTCATGTACCTTAACCACTACGCTACAGGCCGCCGACTTTTATGATGGTGGTCTCCTGAGTCAAGAGCTACCTCATACTTCATATTACCTGTATATGACTATGGTGGTAGCCATGGGAAACCAGCCACGAGAACTGAAATTAGCACCTGCTAATTAGAGTGGGAGAAGAAAAACAAAATTTAAAAAAATAATCTTGTTTGAACATTTTAATTTTCGCTTCAGGTTCAGACAAAAGTAGCAGACAAAAACATTGCCAAGCGAGGCACATCTCCACATTTCTCTCTCTCCCTCTCTCTCCCTCTCTCTCCCTCTCTCTCCCCCTCTCTCTCCCTCTCTCTCCCTCTCTCTCTTTTCCCTACCTATCTCGCACACTTCCACGGAGGACAGTGTGAGAGCTGAACAGAACTCTCATCAGCACTGTGAAGAATGATATGGCTCCTCTGCTAACTCTCTCTCTCCTATAGCTTCTGTGTGAAGATGTAGTTAATGGTTCCAGTTTAAAAAACAGTATACTGCTGTATGGGTCTACATCTTCTCTAATCAATCTCTCTCTCCCCTATTCAATCTCCCTCTCTCTCCCCCTCTCTCTCTCTCCCTCTCTCTCTCCTACCTCTCCCTCTCTCTCTCCCTCTCTCCCCTACCTCTCCCTCTCTCTCCCTCTCTCTCTTCCCTACCTATCTCTCTATCTCTCTCTCTCTCTCTCTCTCTCTCTCTCTCTCTCTCTCTCTCTCTCTCTCTCTTTCTCATTGTGTTGGCTACTTTTTTAAATAAGTTTCCGGTTTTCAGTTTCGGTTTTTTTTTCTGCATTAAATGGCCTGTGATGTTTAGCTGTAGTGTCACAATAACGGAGGCTAAAAAACTCAAAACTCTCTCAGTCCAAAAAAAGCTCTGGTTCATTTCCTGCAGGATGGAATATTCCACGATTGTGCAGAATCACAGAAAGGGACAGTACTCCTGTTCTGGGTCCACATAAATGACTAGGCCTTGAAAAGGAAGGAATAGAACCAATGGACCACCAAGGATAACAAGATGGGTTTTTCATAGTGACACATTCGCAGGGTCAACACCAAGAGACTCCAGTGTTCTTCTGTGGAGCCTTTTGACTGAGAATTAACCATTACTGTCCTCTAGTGGGGTAGGAGGGGGGTACTGCTAAGCATAATATTACCCCCCCTCCCCCCCCCGCCCCCCACATCATACTCCAATCAACACAGTTACTGTGAATGTAGCAAAGCTCCAAGCACCCTCTGCCCCAATATAATTCAGCAGGAAAATTCTGCAGCACAGTGACGGTCCTCCAATCACAGACCAGGGAACAGAATGCAGTCAAATCTTTAAATCTGCTCAGGCAGTGAACCCAGTCACGAATCAGATATGGCTGTGATGCAAGCGTGTGTGTGTGTGTGTGCGTGCACGTGCGTGCGTGCGTGCGTGCGTGCGTGCGTGCGTGTATGTGTGTGTGTGTGTGTGTGTCAGTGTGCAAGCGTGTGTGTGTGTGCATGTATGTATGTGTGTGTGTGTGTGCATGCATGTTTGTCTGCATGTGCGTGTGCGTGTGTGCACGTGTGTGTGTGTGTGTGTATGTGTGTGTGTGCATGTGTGTGTATGTGTGTGTGCATGTGCATGTGTGTGTAAGTGTGTGTGTGCATGTGCGCGTGTGTGTATGTATGTGTGTGTGTCAGTGTGCAAGCGTGTGTGTGTGTGCATGTATGTGTGTGTGTGTGTGTGTGTACAAATCCTTCTTGCTGTGGAGGCTGTACACTGGGGATACCCCTCAAGGCCAACAGCACTGCCGGTTTTCCTCCGTCCCCTCCAATCAGGGCCTGAGTTATTACCTAGGCCACCCGATGAGTGGAATTTTCAGCCAATCAGAGACACAAAACAAAGAGCTCCGTCACGTGACATTGAGCCCAGCGGCACTGCGAGCGAGAGAGAGGTGAGCTCTCCGCTTCAGCCAGAGTATCACACTTGTGTAGGAGAAGAAAGTTCTTCCATCCACACCAGAGTCTGTTTCTCATGCATTTTAACAGCTTTCTGTTCCTCCTGAATACGCTGGAACCTTCCGCTCAACCCACTCCAGTGCATCTGCGCTCAAATCTCTCAGAGTGCCAGCTTTTTCCGTCTCTTTGACTTTTTTTTTTTCAAAGTTTCTCAAATTTCTTCAAAAGGGCCATGTATTGGAGTGTCATTAGCGAGAAACTATTTGAAAGCATTAAAAAAAAAAAAAAAAAAAAAGTACCCACAAAACTTTATTGAGAAATAGCAGGAGATGTCAGGCACCAATTTAAAGATGTTGTTTTTTTTTTTTTAGCATCTTTAGGTGCCATAATTTCACAGACTGCCAGGGAAAAGTGTGAGGTTGGCACATTTGTGTGAAGAGCAAATGTTTTTATTTGCCATAAAGACTCATTAACATGCTAACGAAGCAGAGTGCCTGCTTGCCCCCATGGGATTGGTCGGTTCTGCAGGTCTCTCATTCAGGTGAAACCAGGACACCCAATCAGCAGCAACGAGAGGAGGACAGGCCCCGCCCTGCTGTCAATCAAAGCCTACGAGCGGCAGCCTATAGCCTATTGGCTGAGGCGCTTGACTGGGACCTGGAAGGTTGTTGGTTCAAGCCCCAGAGTAGCCATGGTAAGATCAGTGCAGCTGTTGGGCTCTTGTGCAAGGCCCTGAACCCCACGTTGCTCCAGGAGAGACTGTCCCCTGCTTAGTCTAATCAACCGTAAGTCAGTTTTTATAAATAGCTGTAATGTAAACACTACATGCAATGTCTCCCAGGATTCAGGTAAAACCAGGATGACCAATCAGCAGCAAGGAGAGGAGGACAGGCCCCGCCCTGCTGTCAGCCTATTGGAGCTTCAGAACCATGGACAGCGGTCACCACGTCTAAAGGCCCACACATCTTGGGCTGATGTGTCAATCATCTGTTGCCTAGTTACACCAGGTCCTTCATAAGTTCCTTTGGAGAGAGAGACTAACCAGAACACGCTGTGTGGTTGGAAACTCTAATAACCATCTTTCCTCATTACAGCACTGACATGTTTTCTGTCATCTTTTTTGTCATTTCCCCCCTAAATTTCAGTATTTTGGAAGACTTTTCTTGTTTATTTATGTTCCTTTTTGCCCGGAATAAAAAAAAAGTTGAATAAAATGACCAAATTACCAGCTGACCAGTTTTTAGACATTTTTATTCTGTCAACAGCTTGCGAGTGCCTACTCTGGGCAACATGCCACACTGTTTTAATCAGCAACAACTGTCTCCACACTATGGATTTTACAAGACCACAGCACTCAAAGACCCTGCTAAACAGAGTTTTGAATATTGTATAAAAAAAAAACGTACTGTCATTTTATTTGTTGTGTTATGTCTATTGTTGGCATTTATCCTGACAGTCAAACTATAACATTAGCGATTAAAATTAGCAGGACCATAAAACGGAACTTTTCCAGCTTTCAAAACAACCACTTTCATTGGAACCCAGTTTCACTGCAATATTCAAACAATCTGGCAGAACACAGTAGTTATGAAACATTAATCAGAACGTTTACGTTGCCCAAAATGGCGATATATTTAATAGCTCTGTAAAATTAAGGAAGTGCATTCTTTTTGTTTCTTTCTTTCAACATTTCATGCTACTCTGAAAACTGTGTTTTATTCTTGCATATACATTTTATTTATCTTGCATGAAAAAAAAAGGTTCTGGAAGCAAGCTCAAAAAATAAAAAAGGAAACAGCTACAGGTTTTAATATTTTATGCGACCTAGTATGGCATGCAAATGGAATTGTGTTCTACCTCCGTATGAAGCAGAAATGCACACATTTTGTGTGTCATATCACACACACCCACACACACACTCACACACACATACACACACTCACACACACACTCATACACGCACACACACACACACACACTCACACACACCCACACACACACACACACACACACGTGCACACACGCACACGCAGACAAACATGCATGCACACATCCACACACATACTGCATGCACACACAAACACACACACACTTACAATCACACATTCACATGCACACACACACACACATATACAACACACACCAGTCATTAGATCAATATGGTAAAAGTCATATAACATTATTCTCTGAGTTAAAATAAGCAGCTGGGGCCTTACTAAATGTTTTCCTGCTGTCACATTACGGCTTAGCACAGCGCCATCAGTCAGCTCCAGTTTTATGTAACAGCGTGTTTTACATTCTATGATGCTACTTACAACTGACAGCTGAATGCCACCCAGTTACCAATGAAATGTCCACACACTAAAATACCCGGGTTGCATTAACTGCGGCAAACATATAAGCATCTATATATAGTACATCATTATTTATACATGTCAAAGCAATTCGTGCAAACCCTCGCAATCTAGATGAGGATCTGCCAGTTTATCACGTAAGTAGACTAATAGAAGACTAACTAAATAAATAAATAAATAAATGAACGAACACAGCGCAACCAACCAGGTGGACCGTTTTACGGGAACGGAGTTATATCACCGCGGACACTCGCTTGGACGCTCACATGACACGGTGACATTACGTTCTTGGCTACGAATCAGCGAACTAACTAAGTTACCTTTTGCAACACTATAAAACACATCCAAGTTTTAGCCTGGAAATAAGTTGTTTTTTTCCCCCGAAATGGGCTCCTGTCGAATATCTGTTTCCGCGTGGCTGGGTCTGTTTGTAATATCCAATGCCGATCCGAAATCCGGTATTGGTTCACGAAAATTCATTTTTCTCCCAGCGATAATGAAGATTATAACACAAGAATAGATTAATGTATAGATCAAAGACAGAATCGCGGTTAGAAGCTGTCATTAGAAAATGCCCGCGTAAGCGGCACTGAAAGAGCGGTCGTATTATTTACAGATAAACAGGCACATTGAGGCGCCTATAAAGGGTTTCTTTCAAACAGCATCTGTTGTGAGCCAAGTTAATTAAACGCCAATGAAGCAATAGCGAAGAACGCCCTCCAATGCACGTTGTTATCTTGTAAGATTTTATCTTCCCAATTATTGCCAAAACATGCAATACATGCAAATTCAAACGTTTTAATTACCATTAGAATGATTATAAATGGCATATTGTGTAGCTGGACTGAGTATGAATGCTTCGCAGCGTAGCCTACAGTAGTCTATTATTTTGTGTGTTCCGTCTTCCTGACTTTTTCATGTATTCTGGCCATTTATTTTATAATAAAAGTTCTTAAGTATTGGACTCATCCTTTCACACACAACAATAAACGAGCTAACATTTCATATGCAAGTATTTATAAAAACGTCTCGGTGCGTGCAGACACAGGTTGCATCAATGAACACATGTTTGAATTAACACAGCTCGTGGGTTTCACGAGGAAGCGGGTTAAAAAGTGTTAGCACGATTTCGGGAGCTGTTCTTTCAGAACCACAACGGATTGTTCGCATTACACCTGAAGCTGAAATCTTTGCTACAGCCGGGCTCCGGGATTATAGTAGGCTACAACCACGGTTACATACCCAGGAAAACGGCACTACACCCGACTAAAACTTTTATCCAAAGAACAAAAATAAAAAGCATGAAACACCCGCAGCCCTGTCAGTGAATTAATTTTCACCCCGTAGCAATCATTTCAACGTGCACCTTTATGAAATTTGAAGTAGAACTTATAAACGGGAAGAGGAGACCGTTATTGGCCTACTTACCATCAATCGCCATGATGTTCTGGTTTGGGTTCAACCAAGCAGAGTGGTAAAGACGGGGAGGAGCAGAATGTTTCACTGAGCGGAGGGGGGTGTTATTAGATGGTAAATTCCGTTATGAAACGTTTCCAATCACCCTTTTCTGTTCACTGAAAAACAAAGCACCTTTTTTTTGGCATGGTTGAGAAGCCTCCGTTTTCATAACTGGGTTTTAAATACAAGGAAGGGAACATGTGAGAATTTCGTTTATATGTTGCCACTGATACAAAGCAAATATTCCGTTATAATGACTAAAGTAGTAAAAAACCAATAAAGAAAGTTGCGAAGAAAGAAAAGGATTGAGCAAAAACAAATGTTGTCATTAAAGATTTTACGTGTCAGTTGCTTTTTCCTACAATAACAATCAATTTATTTATATTTTATATGCAGGATTAATATAGCATTCAGTTGTATTCGATAAATGTGGACACAGACATATTGTTTTCAACCTAACATACTGAACTATTTTAAGCCAATCTGGCTAATACCTGTTTAGGGCAAATACAAATGTAACGAAATTAAACAGACTAAAGCCTGAGTTTGTTTTACTTTGACATGAAAGGGATCCTTTCTGCAAAGCTTTCTCCCCGAGATGTGCACATAAAAAAAATATATAGCCTAATGGTTTCCTTTATATACATATTTAAGATTATATTTCAAAAGAGTGAATTATTATGTTTTGTTTAATGGACAGATAATTAAACTAAAATCTGTAATCTATTCAAGTGGACATAAGTGATCTACTTAATTAACAAAATTAATTAAGTCTAAATCTAAACTTCATTATACTGAATTATACATTGTGCGTGAATTACCATGATTACATTTCCTAATAAATGTAAAATAAATATCACCACCACACAGTGGATAGTGAACCCTTGAATGACCTAATTGGATTATATAAGAGTATACTCGTGGTTGAATATGAATACATAATCTGTGCCTGCACGACCTGGGTGACCCAGTTTATTTCTGTAGCTGTATCAAAACTGTTTAGTCAGGTGTCAAATCTTCTTCCAAACAGACATGTTGCAGCTCCTTTATCGCTCTCACTCGGAGTCACCATGGATACCGCCGCTGTCGCACTTCCCGCCGGAACGCGCTGATACCGGGAGTGCGTGGGGCCAGCGAATTGCCTGCCTTGCTCCGCCAATCAAGTACAATTGACCGCAATGAACTATGGACTCATCACACAGCCGCTATTATCGCTGGGCTTCTCCAATTCTCGAATTGACCGCAAAAAAAAAAAACGACTTAGCCTATGTCATGTTGTAAGCCAGAAGTCGGTAGACGTGAACCCGTTGACTATTGGTATTAGAATCTGCAGCAGTGCGTGTGCGCGTGCGCACGTAGTTCTAATTCAAATTGAAACTATTCCGCAATAATTGCAGGTATGTAGATCTGAGAAAGTAGACCTTGTTCTCAGCTTGTTCCCAGTCTGAACGTGTGAGAGAAAAATAATTCTGAGCCAATTTGCGGCGTATAACACCTAGACATCTCCTGAGCAGCCAGAGAATCAGGGAAGAAACTGTTAGCAATGTCTACTCCATCAGTGCTCCAACTCTGGGTCCAGAGTGTCATATGGCCACCTGGTTTTTAATTTCATCTTAAAACGGTACATGCCCTCCCAAACATATTCCCTGCATTGTGTATAGCATCTCTGGCTGACCTATTTTAGAGTCTGTCTGCGATGTATAGAGGGTCCTGTCATGGAAAACATGTTTTATAATACCTGTTTCCACTTAAATCTGTTGAATTTGAAAATTCATCCGAGCAGATTACTGAGTTAGCCGGATGACTGCACAAAGTAAAACCTGGGACGGGTGGTTTTTACTTCAGTCCACGTTCCGGATTTGGGAGGGTTCTGGGTTTTACTCAGTTCAGTTATCCAGCTAACCAGAGGAACCCTGCTTTGTGACATAGGGCCCAGATGTCTGCTCATTAGATATGAAGATATCTGTTTCGACTGAAGTCTTCTCACCATTGAGTTGAGTTCTATCTGACTTGATCACCAATTATGCTGATGTCATTATAAAGGTGTAAAAAGAGTTAAGCAATAAAAATGATGTACTATTTTACAATACTTTCATGTCTGGCTATCATGTCAGTATTTTGCACTTTGGAGCTAAAAATTCATTTTAGCTGAGTGTAATGAAATTCAGACGGGTAGAACATGACAATGTGCAATCAGCTGTACATTATGAATCCACCAATGAGTCCGTGCTGAATATGGGTCTTGCTTTTGGACTTCTAAAAGCCTTTTTAGACAGCCACTCTTTCTTAATCCCTGAAGACATAGCATTCTACATTTGAAAAGGTATGACAGTGGAAATAATCCAAAATATTCTTTGCACATTCTGATTGGTTATGACACCTCAGGCAGTCGAGTGAATATTCCCAATCTATTTAGGATTGACAGGAATTCGAATTAGGTATACCCCCCCCCCCTACCACCCCACCCTTACTTCCCTGTGGCACCCAAACTCAATTTGTCTCCCTCCTGTGTGTGTGTTGTATGTGTGTGTGTATGAACGTGTGTGCATGCGTGTGTGTGTGCGTGCGCTTGCACGCATGTGTACCTGTGTGTGTGTGTGTGTGTGTGTGTGTGTTATTTTTTATCTTGAGTGTACAGAGAGGCTTTCTACCAGCTTATGATGGAAATCACAGTTGTCACAAAAATGCATCCAGTTTCCATTAGCAGGCAGCCAGGCAGCCAGGAGGGAGTTGGTTTTAATCTTCACCGCTGGAACGGGATACGGGACTGAACCCCAGACAACTCAGACACCTGTTAATGAGTAATAAGAGAACAGGCATAGCTGTCCGTCCAGAATGAAGGCCCCTGAAGCCCACCAGGCACCTATCAGGACAGCCTTTTCACACCCTGTCGCTGGGCAGAAGTAAAGAAAAATGAATCTTATTACAAAATAAAAAATACCTTTCAAACTATGTACCTATAACAGGGAACTGGAACCCTGGCCCGGGAGAGCTGCAGGGTCAGCTGTTTCTCATTTTTAATTAGCACTTGATTTATTAATTAACGCAGCTGATTACACAGTTAAGTCAGCTCATCTGAGTCAGAAATTGGTTGGGGATTTTAAGATGAAGAAAGGGTAATTCTGCTGAACTGTTGTTGAAGAATTCGGACCGGCAAGCTTTGCAGGACGTGGAGGGTATAAGTGTGACAAAGGTAAGAACCATATGAAACAAAGATGCAAGCGGCCTGTATTGCATGAAAATAAATATGTAAAATAACAAAATTTGACATAAATCTGTACTGAAAATACTGCTATAAGGTGGGCTTGTTTACACCCTGTAGCCATGCAATCACATCAGGGAAAATGCATTATTACTGTAATTACAGAGGCATTCCTTTGAAGGTCAGCTGTTTCAACCACCAGCCATCTGGTGTCAGGTTTTATATTTATAATTAAAGTTTTGTGTTCATGATGAATCTGGTGCCACTAATTATCCCGTGCAGAGGAATCCAAGTCTGAATATATCCAAACCCACTTTATAGTGAGATGCATAATAATAACATAACATAACATAACATAATATAAGGCCATTCACCACAGAAATTATCACCTTTTCCTACCACTACTGCTTAATTTGCCTAAAAGCTAAATAGTTTCTAGCACCATATCAAGCCTAGGTCTTCAAAACCCCCAGTGTTTCTGCCTCCACTACATGCCCTTACAAACTATTCCACACAGTGACCACTCTCTGTGTGAGAAAATACTTCCAAACGTCTGTGCGGAATTTATACTTTGCTAATTTCATGCGATAAACATAATAATGTTTATAGCCTGAAAGTTCACCATGTCTGTCCATCTCTGTAGTGAATGATAGGCGTTAATACTGTATATATATATTTTATTTTTTTATTTTTTTATTTTGTTGTTGTTTAATGCTGACCGTCAAAGCTGGCGGTATAATCACATCCTTCTCCGTGACGCCCCCAGCAGCTCTGCTCCTGCTCACCGGGAGAAGATGTGAAATGTGGAGATCTGGCAGGAGATGGAGAATGCGGGGCCAGGGAAGCAGTCCAACCAGACAGCCTGGGGAACAGATTATTCAGGAGGCAGGCCTGGAGATAGTGTGTGTGTGTGGGCCTGGTGATAGTGTGTGTGTGTGTGTGGGCCTGGTGATAGTGTGTGTGTGTGTGTGGGCCTGGTGATAGTGTGTGTGTGTGTGTGTGTGTGGGCCTGGTGATAGTGTGTGTGTGTGTGTGTGTGTGTGGGCCTGGTGATAGTGTGTGTGTGTGTGTGTGGGCCTGGTGATAGTGTGTGTGTGTGGGGCCTGGAGATAGTGTGTGTGTGTGTGTGTGGGCCTGGAGATAGTGTGTGTGTGTGTGTGTGGGGCCTGGAGATAGTGTGTGTGTGTGTGTGTGGGCCTGGAGATAGTGTGTGTGTGTGTGGGCCTGGTGATAGTGTGTGTGTGTGTGTGTGTGGGCCTGGAGATAGTGTGTGTGTGTGTGTGTGGGCCTGGAGATAGTGTGTGTGTGTGTATGGGCCTGGTGATAGTGTGTGTGTGTGTGTGTGTGTGTGTGTGTGTGTGTGTGTGTGTGTGTGGGCCTGGTGATAGTGTGTGTGTGTGTGTGGGGCCTGGTGATAGTGTGTGTGTGTGTGTGTGTGTGGGCCTGGTGATAGTGTGTGTGTGTGTGTGGGGGGGGCCTGGTGATAGTGTGTGTGTGTGTGTGTGTGTGTGTGTGGGGCCTGGTGATAGTGTGTGTGTGTGTGTGGGGCCTGGTGATAGTGTGTGTGTGTGGGGGGCCTGGTGATAGTGTGTGTGTGTGTGTGGGGGGCCTGGTGATAGTGTGTGTGTGTGTGGGGCTGGTGATAGTGTGTGTGTGTGTGAGGGGCCTGGTGATAGTGTGTGTGTGTGAGGGGCCTGGTGATAGTGTGTGTGTGTGAGGGGCCTGGTGATAGTGTGTGTGTGTGTGGGGCTGGTGATAGTGTGTGTGTGTGAGGGGCCTGGTGATAGTGTGTGTGTGTGGGGCCTGGTGATAGTGTGTGTGTGTGGGGCTGGTGATAGTGTGTGTGTGTGTGTGTGGGGCTGGTGATAGTGTGTGTGTGTGTGTGTGGGGCTGGTGATAGTGTGTGTGTGTGTGTGTGTGTGTGTGTGTGTGTGTGTGTGGGGCTGGTGATAGTGTGTGTGTGTGGGGCTGGTGATAGTGTGTGTGTGTGGGGCTGGTGATAGTGTGTGTGTGTGTGTGGGGCTGGTGATAGTGTGTGTGTGTGGGGCTGGTGATAGTGTGTGTGTGTGGGGCTGGTGATAGTGTGTGTGTGTGTGTGGGGCTGGTGATAGTGTGTGTGTGTGGGGCTGGTGATAGTGTGTGTGTGTGGGGCTGGTGATAGTGTGTGTGTGTGTGTGTGGGGCTGGTGATAGTGTGTGTGTGTGGGGCTGGTGATAGTGTGTGTGTGTGTGTGTGGGGCTGGTGATAGTGTGTGTGGGCCCCCACTGCTGTGTGGGGACTCCCCCTTTCATTTCATTTCAAAAAAACTTTGTCGAACGTACATACATGCACGCCTACACACACATATTGTCTGGCTACCATGTACACACACACACACACACACAGACATGCTAATTCACAGCCATGCACACACAGGCACACACACATATACACACGTTCATTCACAGCCATACCCGCATGCATGCACATACACACACAGGGCGATACACACACAGACAGAGACACACACATGCGGCACACTCTTTCACTCTCCCTATTACGCACAAAAACGCAAATGCATACACATCACATACACACATCACACACACATACACACATCACACACATATACACACATCACACACACTCTCTGGCACATATACTACATGTGCCCTAAAGCAAATCCCATGATTCCTTCATCCAAATGCCACCTCATGTCCCGGCCCAGCAATTTCCCTCCCCAAAAACTGCCACTTCTATCCAGTTTAGATAATACTCATTTTCCAGACTGATGGTAAAGAGCTGGATATCTGCAGGCAGTGGGGGGGGGGTGGGGGGGGGTGGAGGGGTATGTGTCTCGCTACGGAAGAGCCACAGATCACCGTTTCCATGATAATTGTCACTAATTTCTCTGAGAAATAGGGCTGTGAATTACCCTGAAGGCCAGTCTATTGTTTGTTTATAGTTTGCCGATATATGATCAGATGATGGATATCGCTAAACCTTCGATTTTGAACGCTGTCGGTCATAAAAAGTACAAACTAAAAACGCATAACTGCGGTGGAGTCATTGCGAGTACAATTTTTTTGTCTCAGTGATGGGCACAACTATGATAGCGACAACATTAAATCGTCCATCATTCTAGTGTAAACTAAAAGCCGTTGAGACCAACCATCAAATCTGACAATCGCGGGCGGCAACAATCATACATTGATGAACTATAAACTGCCCTTTAACCCTGTAAGACGTGAGGTCACAAACATGCGATCAGAATGTTCTTAACCAAACATTCTATTGCTGATGTAACAATCACTAATGAACCCAACAGAGTTCTAGAACACTGGCTGCCGAATTCTGAATTCTGAAAAAAGCCTACCGTTGAAAGGGTTAATGACAGACAAACAACTGGAGGTGACGTCACCGGTGAAGGCAATTCAGATGGGGATCACTCATCTGACACCGGAAACCCTCCATCTCTCCTTCCCTCCCTCCCTCCCTCCGTCTCCGTCAGGGGGCTTGCGGCAGGGGGTGAATAAGGCCGAGCCGAGGCCACTTTGAGCTCGACTGCATTAACATCGCCTGCCCTTTCCTGCCCTTCCTCCCTGCTCTTCATACTCCCCTCGGTGGCCCTGACTATTAACCGGAGCCTCTCTAAACCACGCCCGGGGAATCCCCCAGGCCGACCGCGTGTCGGAACTGTGGCCGAATCGATTTCCCGCCGACCCAATTCCCTGGCCTTGCCCGCAGAGGCCGCTCCGTGGAACCGGCCGTTCGGTTTCCGGAACCTTCTCGTCACGAGCCCTCTGAGGCTCATGAATTCAGCCTTCAGCATCCGGCAGTGGTGAATGCCTAAAATGGGCGCCGCTGAAAAGGTGAATTATGATCACGCGATCTCTGCGTGTCCTTCGGAAAAGGAAGTCGAACAGGAGCCCGGCCTGTTAGATCAGGATTTATCCATCGGCGCCATGGCGACAGTATTGACTGACAGGGCGTGTTCTGTTGAGCACAGCTGAGGTTACAGTTTAATCCCTAACTCACAAGGGATGGTTATCAGCCGGGGTGTCATGTTTGGAGATTAAGCAGAGTGTAGGCAGAGATCATATTTATGGGCAGCCTATAGCCTAGTGGCTACGGTGTTTGACTCGGTGGTTCAAACCCCACTGTCGCCACAGTAAGATCTGGGCAGCTGTTGGGCCCTTTGCGCAAGGCCCTTAACCCTACATTACACCAGGGGAGATTGACCCCTGCCTAGTCTAATCAACTGTAAGTCACATTGCGTAAAACCGTCAGATAAATAACTGCCATGTAATGTGAGGCAGTGACAAGCCCAGCCTGTTAGATCAGGATTTATCCATCAGCACCATGGCGACGATATTGACGGGCAGGGAGTGTTGTGTTGAATTCAGCTGAGGTTACAGCTTAACCCCTCATTCACAAGGGACGGTTATCAGCCTGGGTGTTATGTTTGGAGATTTAGCTCGCCACTTTGTGACTAAGGACAGTGTAGGCAGAGATCACATATAACATCACGCACTGCTCACAGAGATCACATATAACATCACGCACTGCTCACAGAGATCACATATAACAACACGCACAGAGAACACAAATAACAACACGCACTACTCACAGAGATCACATATAACAACACGCACTGCTCACAGAGATCACATGTAACAACACGCACAGAGAAAACATGATGCCAGTCAATCCACACAGGCACATTGGCTGTGTGAGGTTTGTACACAGCTGGATCTTTGCAAAGATTACACATCTACAGTCTTTTCACGTCATTCTGTTTTCAACCAGTGACAGACAAGGTTGACTGAGAGGGTACCTTTTGAAATTTGTACTGATTAAAGATTTATCAAAATAATGTGATAAGAGATGATAACAAGACAGAATGCAGTTCCGTGTAACCACACACACACGCAAACGCAAACACAAACACACGCACAAACACAAACACATGCGCACAACTATATGTACACGTATATAATATAAACTGTTCACAATATGTATTACTTAACAGAGTGAACAGTGAGAATATAAAAATAAAGTGTTTCTACAGTAACGCCCATGTCATATTAAACACTATGAGCTGCTCACACACACACACACACACACACACACACACACACACCGGTGGAACAGCAGAGCTCACCAGGGGTCAAAGAACCAATGAAGTCGCTTTGGAGTAGTGAGCCAGACCAATCAGCAGGCTGCGTGAAGTTACCGCTGGCAGACTGAGGATCTCTCCATGCCTCTCCTGCCATCGGTCCACAGCAGTGTGTGGGCACTGGAGAGCGTTGCCAAGGGAACCGGATCCTACACACTGGTGAACTGTGAGAGTGGCAGGTGTGAAGAACTTGTGCGGCAGAGATGCAGGGATGTGACTCCATCAGCTGAGCTGGAGGGAACCGGAGAGGGAAGTGACTTCTGCAAATGGCGTTCCTGCCAGACTGCATGGTTCCTCATTCCGCGATGGGGTATCTCTGTTTGCTCCAGTCGGGTTCACCGTTAGTCCACACGCATACACACACACACACACACACATACACTCACATACACGCACATACACGCACACACACACACACACATACACTCACATACACGCACACACACACACACACACACACACAGACACACACACACACACACACATACACTCACACATACACTCACATACACAAAAACACACTTACACACATACACACACACACACACACACACACACACACTCACATACACGCACACACACACACACACACACACACACAAAAACACACTTACACACATACACACACACACACACGCATATACTCACATACACACATACACACACACAGATGCACAAACACACATGCACACACACATACACGCACGCACACGCAAACACGCACACATACACAAACATACACACACATATAAACACACACAAAACACACACACATGCATACAAACACACAAAACACGCACACACACACAGATACACACGCGCACGTGCGCGCGCGCACACACACACGCAAACACACACACACACACACACACACACACACACAAACACATACACACATACCCACAGACACACACAAACACATACACACATGGATACATACACACACACACACACACACACACACACAGATGTACAAACAGACACACTGATAGGGTTACTCGATTCCCTGGAAGACTGTGTACATAATGCAAGGAGAACCGACAATAATTGCAATTAGTCAGAAAGGTACTTATGGTACAACTGAAATATGGCACAAATCACGAGAACAGTCCAGGACACATAAAAAAGGCTTAAATACGGGGGAAGAAATGAGACGTCTGGTCACCCTATTGCCCCCTTGGTGGGAAACCTAATGCTGCCCTGTACAGTATAAACACAAGTCTTACACATAATCCAATGTCTGTCCAGATACAAGGGTTTCGCAATAGGGTGGAGATCTCAAGATCTAGGGCCTGTATCACAAAGCAGAGTTAGCTAGATAGCTGCAGCCAGTAAAACCCAGATCACCAGTCTGGAACACGGACTGAAGGAAAAAGGGCTGTTCCCGGTTTTACTCAGTGCAGTTATCCGGCTAACTCAGTAATCCTGCTTTGTGGGTTTTACTCAGTGCAGTTATCCGGCTAACTCAGTAATCCTGCTTTGTGGGTTTTACTCAGTGCAGTTATCCAGCTAACTCAGTAATTCTGCTTTGTGGGTTTTACTCAGTGCAGTTATCCAGCTAACTCAGTAATCCTGCTTTGTGGGTTTTACTCAGTGCAGTTATCCAGCTAACTCAGTAATCCTGCTTTCTGGGTTTTACTCAGTGCAGTTATCCAGCTAACTCAGTAATCCTGCTTTGTGGATTTTACTCAGTGCAGTTATCCAGCTAACTCAGTAATCCTGCTTTGTGGGTTTTACTCAGTGCAGTTATCCAGCTAACTCAGTAATCCTGCTCTGTGGGTTTCACTCAGTGCAGTTATCCAGCTAACTCAGTAATCCTGCTTGTGATTCACTCTCAGAGACCTGCAGTGTGTGCAGGATTCAGCTGCTATGCCGCACTTAATTAGCCAATTAAAGCAATTAATTAGCCACTTAACCTAACTTTTCTCAGGTCTGAATTGGTTACTGATTTTAAAGTGGAAACAAGTCACCCACCCACCAGCACTCAAGAGGCCAGAGATAATACCACTTCCTTATCACATTTCAGCAGACATACTGTAGTTAGCTTTATATCAGTTTTTACAAATATTTATTTGACAATATCTGTTACAGTGTGGGGTGGCACTATGGTGTAGTGGGTAGTACTGTTGCTTCACAGCAAGAAGGTCCTGGCTTTGAGTCCTGGCCTAGACTTTTCTGATATTGAGTTTGCATGTTCTCCCCGTGTCTGTGTGGGTTTCCTCCAGGTACTTCGGTTTCCTCCCACAGTCCAAAGACATGCAGGTTAGGTTAACTGGAGAGTGTAAATTGGCCCTCGATGTGAGTGTGTGTGTGTGCGTGTGTGTGTGTGTGAGTGTGTGAGTGAATGGTGTGTGTGCTTGGGTGTGTGAGTGAATGGTGTGTGTGTGCGTGTGTGAGTGTGTGAGTGAATGGTGTGTGGGCAACCTGTCCAGGGTGTATTCCTGCCTCTCACCCAAAGCATGCTGGGATACGTTCCAGCAGCCTCCACAACCCTGACCACGAATAAGTCGATTAGATAACGGATGGATGGATGGATGGATGGATGGATGCGATAGCGTTTAGAAAGTCTCCGAACGCACACAGTCGGT
Source organism: Conger conger (assembly GCF_963514075.1). Lineage (NCBI taxonomy): Eukaryota > Metazoa > Chordata > Actinopteri > Anguilliformes > Congridae > Conger > Conger conger. Next base: position 6,143,520 of record NC_083760.1, on the reverse strand, counting down.
TGTGAGACAAACGCTTATCAACCGCCAACTTCAGACGCTACTTCCGCGAGCGAAGCCAGGCGAGGCGTTGAGTCTGTAATTCCGCGCATGTCGCCGGCCCCGGAGAGCCAGACACGAGGCTAATTAGCGCCAGCTAATCACGAGGACAGTCATTGTGATAAGTACTGTCATTAGGTCTGATTGGGAGTGAGATGTTTTTCCTTCCAAGGCAGCGAGTTCGCTCTCTCTCTCTCTCCGCCGCGCGGGGGGGGGGGGGGGGGGGCGCCGTGAGTCATCGCCTCTTCCGTGTGATTACCGCGCCGCGCCCCGGGACCTGTTTTTAACAAACCCTGCATTATTAACGGGACGGTCAGGGGATATCGCACGGATCGCAGGGGGTGAGCTCAGGGGAGGGCAAGCGTCAGAGGGCACGGGGTTTGGTGGTGAGAGACGTTTGTCGAACCCCAGACTTGCGTTTCGACGAGCTGGTGATGTTTTGTTCGCGGATGTTGTTGATTGAATTAAGACGGACACGTGACAATGCAGAGAGCCGTTTGCAAAGCAGAACCAAATGAGGAGTCAAATTATTGTCAATTTGCCACACTCTTCGGCAGCCATTTTGTTTTCAAGCAGTTGGCTAATGTTTGCTCATGAAAAATCCAGTAATATTTTGAGATACTAGTTTTTTTTATTTTCATGAGCTGTAAGCCGTAATCATCAAGATTAAAACAAAATAAAAAAGGCTTCGCTAGATGTATAATGAATCTAGAATATATGAAAGTTTCACTTTTTGAATTGAATGACTTTTCCATCCATCCATCCATCCATCCATCCATCATCTTAACCCGCTTATCCTGAACAGGATTGCAGGGGGGCTGGAGCCTATCCCAGCATACACTGGGCAAAAGGCAGGAATACACCCTGGACAGGTCGCCAGTCCATCGCAGGGCACACACACCAGTCACTCACACACTCATACACTCATACCTACGGGCAATTTTAGACTCTCCAATCAGCCTAAGCTGCATGTCTTTGGACTGTGGGAGGAAACTGGAGTACCCGGAGGAAACCCACGCGGACACGGGGAGAACATGCAAACTCCGCACAGAGAGGCCCTGTCCGACGGGGATTCGATCCCAGGACCTCCTTGCTGTGAGGCGGCAGTGCTAACCACTGCACCATCCGTGCCGCCCCTAAATGACTTTTCCACAATATAAAAATTTTTTGAGATGCACCCAATAGAATCCAAGTGCAGTGTCTCACTCTGGAGGCCCGAGGCTATCCCAGCATGCAGTGGGCAAGAGGTAGGTATACTCCTTGAACTGGTCCGTTACAGGGCCCACACATTCATCTGCAGCTATGGGCAATCCAGGGTCTCCCAACTGGCCTGCATGTCTTTGGACTGTGGGAGGAAGCCCACGCACACACGCGCAGGGGAGAACACGCAAACTCCACGAAGAAAGCCCCGTGCTCAAGACTCAAACTTCGTACCTCCTCACCGTGAGGTGGCAGTGCTAGTCACTGCAACACCACTCTGCCTTCATAGCGGGTGGTTACACAGTTCACTGCTTACATCAGAGATGGTTCCTGGGTTTAAGGTAAAACCAAAACCCAGCAGATCCATATATGCTCTCCAGTTCATATCACTAGATATACATACATGCAAGGGATTAGACCAAAGCATCAGTGTAAATTACAATGTACTACTAGTTTTTTTTAACACTGTTTTTTGTCAAAGCTATGTAAAATGATGCAGGTGAACTTTATGGATCTGCTACAATGGAAGCTTTGAGATGGAGAGTGTACATGTATCGGCGCTGAGAGGCTGTTGCTGAGCGATTGATATTCAGAGACGCTAGGTGTGAGAGAGGGACAGCTGTCTGGTTTTGTAACGAAAAAAAAAAACGAACAATCGACTCAGACAAAGCCACGGTCCCAGAACCCCAGCCAAGCCTGTGGCATGCACATCGAGTTATTTATTATTCATGACTGCGCCGAAAGAGTGGGAGAGAGTGGGAGAAGGAGGGAAAACAGAGAGAGAGAGAGAGAGGCAGAGAGAGAAAGGAAAGGAAACGGAGATCCTGACAAAATGCAGAAAAACAGAAAAACACAAGACGTGACAAACCGGGACTAGAGACAGGGGCAACATCAATAGCACATCAATTAACCCTGTCGAGGTGTGAGGTCACAAATACCTGATTAGAACGTTCACAGCCGATCGTTCTAACGCTGATGTCACAATCAGTACTGCTGACTGAAAGCAGTGGAGTTCTGGAACACTGAAAACATTGTTGTACAGTATTCCGGGGAACGGGGTTTCGGCACGTCATGGGGGATGGGTGGGTGTTGCGTGCGGGGTACAGATGGAAATGTTTTAAGGCGAAAACTTTTTTTACATTTTCTGTTTGAATTATTATTATTTTTTAAATAAAAAAATACAACTGCCGATTTACCCTTCAGCAATTTATTCAGTAAAAAATATCAAGCAGCACAGATGGATATCATTTTAAAATTAGATAGTGGTGCAATTCACTCTGGAGAAGACAGTCTGCTAAATGCCGGCGATGCAATGTAACATCCAGCCTTTTTAATGTGCTCGCATCAAATTCAGCATGAGGAACAGCTTACCAATACATCCATTTTCCGTGCATGAAGTTACTTCGAAAAGGCATTCGCCAACATCCCGCTGATTTAATGCCACAGTTTTAGAACTGCGCAGTCAACAGGCTGCCAATTAATTCAGTTCAAAGGAATGCATTTCTAATAGGCTCATATGTTGCCAGTACGTCGCAATAGTGCACATGAACTGGGCTGAGTTGTTTCACGCAGAGGGCTACTGGATGGCCCCACAGACTGGGATAAAATCCAGACCGTGCCAACGACAACTGTGGCCAGTACCTCAGTGTCTCCGCAGGGTGAATCGCTATGGCGATCAGGGTTCAGTCCACTCTCTAGCTCCCCCCTCTGGCCAGTCGGATGGACTGCTTGTCAAAGCTGCACCTCAACATTCTTCCTCCCACCCTACTCTGTGCAAGCCCAGTCTATAGTCCGCCATGGGAAAAGAGCAGCTTGGGTCTGTATCACAAAGCAGGATGACTGAGTTATCTGGATAACGGCGCTGAGTAAAAACCAGAACAGCTCTTTTTACCTCAGTCCACGTTCAGTTTGGAGTTTTAGTTTTTTTTTACATTACTGGCATTTTTCAGACTCTCTTATCCAGAGCGATGTACAGTTCATTATAGCAAGCAGGAGACAATCCTCCCCTGGAACAGGGTTAAGGGCCCGACGGCTGTGTGGATCTCATTGCGGCTACACTGGGCTTCGAATCACCGACCTTGCGGGTCTCAGGCATGTACCTTAACCACTATGCTACAGGCCACTCAGTGCAGTTTTCCTGCTACCTCAGCAATCCAGGGGCCTGTCCCATGAAGCAGGATTACTACAGTCCATGTTCCTGATTTGGGCAGCACCCGGGTTTAACTCGGTGCAGTTATCGGTCTAACGCAGTCATCCTGCTTCGTGATACAGGACCCTGGCGACATCACACGTTTGTGAATCAACAGTGAATCAACAGTGCTCTGCTCTCGTGAATCAACAGTGAGCTACACAGCATGAACGGGGCAGCGCTTGTAAATAATCTGAAATTCCAAACTACGGTGGGAATTGGACATGTTTAGCCCCATCGTTGGTGCCCAAATTAAAATCAAATATGAATATAAAAATGAAGTTTTTTTTTTTTCTTTTTTCTAAACAGTTGGGCACACACCTGTGACAGCTTCCTGTGGCGTTATTGTCGCTGTGGTGTGAGAGATCGAGAGCTTCATTTCATTACATTATATTACATTTACATTTTAGTCATTCAGCAGAGGCTTTTAATCCACAGTTATTTCCACAGTGTGATGATGGAGAGATCCAGAGGAGAACATAGGGATGAAGCAATCAGAACATAGGGATGAAGACGCATAAAAACGAGCTGATCCAGGCCAGTGGTTCTGATACTTTGGGTTGGGAGACCCACATATTCTCTCGCCCTCACTCCGTTATACACTTCCATGAACATTCACACGAGCGACATTAAACCCACCTCTAGTTCCTCTAGCCACTCTACATGCGCATCTCCAGCTAAACGGTGCCTGCAGTTATATCAGTGTGTTACAAACATGTGTCGAAGATTTGAACATATGTTTGGTGATATTTTGAGACATGGTGGGTTGCAGAATGAGTATCCCCTCAGAAAGTGGATTGTGGGTTTGAAAAGCATGAATCAAAGATAATACTCATAAGAAAGGATAAAGACAGTAAAGTCATAGGCGGTTGGACGGTTTGCATATCTGTCAGATCTCTCTCTTCCTTATCGTCATCATCACAGACATCACACTGGCTCCAGCAGACTGGTTTTTATATTCAAGGAGAGAGAGAGAACCTGAGAAAGAGAGAAGAAGAGAGAGAGAAAGCAAGAGACCTGTGAGAGAGCGCATGACAGCCTAGGAGAGAGAGAGCGAGACAGAGTCTGAGAAAAAAAAAGTGAGTGATAGAGAGATGATAGATGAGTGAGAGAGAGTTTTAAGCCACCTTCATTGTGACACTAACACGTTGCAACTAAACAAAAAGAAACTGAGCAGACAAGACAAAACAACTACGACAAATAAGACAGAGAAAACAGAACAGGGAAGAAAAAAGGTTCACAGCGAGAGAGGAGAGAGAGGAGAGAGAAAGTGTGTGCGAAAGAAAGAGAAGGAGAGAGAGAAGGAGAAAGACAGAACAGCTGCTCCTCTCTGAAAGGTCACTTTTATAACTCACCAGGGGAGACGGGCAGAGCAAAGCGCTATCCCAGCATGCTCAGTTAACGACAGGAGGCTGTGCTTCCTTTTTAATTGGCTAATTGCTTCCCTCTCCCCGCTGTAGTCCTCTGCTGGTTTCCATGCACACCCGCACAGCGCCCGATGGGATTACGCAACCGCCAGGAAACGCATGGGCCGAGAGAACAGCACCCCGCCGCGGCACGCTCTGTTTGTCCCCACACAGCCACCGTACCCAAACCCAAATCTCAATCTTCTGCCTCTCTCTCCGTCCCAGACACCCCGATTCCATCTACACCACTCTCCAACTCAGCATTTATAGGATCTCTATAAAAAAGAATTTTGCTGACACTATCCAAAGTGATTTACAGTTTATTAGACTAAGCAGGGGACAATCCCCCCCCCTTGTTGCAATAGAGGGTTAAGGGGCTCGCTCAAGAGCCCAACCGCTGTGTGGATCGTCTTGTGGCTACACCAGGGCTTGAACCACCAACCTTCCTGGTCTGAGTCATAAAGTAAGGCAAAGATTGTGCCAAGTTGGTTCAATGTGCTTCGCCAAAGGGTTCAAGGTTTGAGCGTGAAGGTTGAAACATGAATGTTCACGTTTCCCCATACCATTTCTAAAGGACTACATTCATACAGTACTGGCTTGACTAAACAAACTGCTTAATGTGTATTTTTTATGTACGGAATGGACCATATGCAAAAAATATATCCCACGTTAACCTCCCAGGACTTCTAATCTTTCTCCAATCACATCAGCTCACTTTCATTTCATGTGCAGATAATTCCTTCGGAAAGTGGTGACACGTTTTAACTGATGAAGTAATCAACTTACCTACAGGTGAGTGGGGTCCTAATTGCAAACAGCTGCTCAGTCAAACTAGACTGATGAAGAGGCAAAGACAAACGGCAGCAAGCCAAACCTACTGTAAATGTGTTTAACGAAAAATGAAGGAAACGCATGATTTTCACAACCGTAATTGACCAAGAGACCTGCTGTCACAAAAACCAGCTTGCCTGGAGAACCAGCTTGCCTGGAGAACCAGGCGCGAATTTTAGAGCCAGTCAGAGTATAATCAAAGTATAATCATCCATATTGTAGAAATAGACATGGCATACCAGTTGACCGACTCTGGTTACATCGAGGTGAGTGAGTGAGTGAATGAATGATTGAATCAACAGGTATGTTATGTTGTGCACCAGCTGTGCTGTGTGTGTGTGTGTGTGTGTGTGTGTCTTTCTGTTTGTGGGTGGATATGCATGCATTTGTGTAAAAGGAGTTCACACAGTTCTTGATAAAATCAGGTCTTGTTTATATGAAATGGTTACCCAGCATTTTAAGAGTGATCTCTAAAACTTACCCCTAACGGTGTGTCAAGACCCCTAACGGCATGTCAAGACCCCTAACGACATGTCAAGACCCCTAACGGCATGTCAAGACCTCGGCTCGTGTAATGAGCTTCATATCGATCCCACACACGCTGTGAGCCCTGCTGTCTGATGGAGGCTCATTTAATGCTGCCCGCTGCACTGTGGGGATTGTAAGGGTCACGGCGTTAAAGTAAAAAAAAAACAACTGCGGCAAGTCAAGAGGACTCAAATCTTCCTCTCAGCGCATTCATCCACCAGTCCGGGAACCCCCGAGTCTATAACAGAAACCCCCAATCGTTATCCAGATTCCGTCTTAATTTGGATCTTTCACACGTCATCCCATTCAGATCTGTGAAAGCCACAACACTCCATCCCAGACTACGCACAGCCTTCGGAAATCAGTGCCTGTCGATTCGGCCGTTGGGACAGGACGGAGACGTCCTCCCATATCTGTGCCCGAGATGTCCCAGCTAACGCATAACGTCCTCATAAAGTTACTGGAGCGTTTTTGTCAACGTTGTAACATTGCCACGACATGGCGGCAACATTGTGAGTATATTTTGCATTAGCTGTGGTGAGGCTTACCATTCTCTGGCGGTGGGGATTCTCATTGCATCGTAGGGGAATTCATTTAATTAAAATTGAATTAAAATTAATTTGATCGGAGTCGCTTCTAGTGGCACGGATGGTGCAGTGGGTAGCACTGCCGCCTCACAGCAAGGAGGTCCTGGGTTCGAATCCCCGTTGGCCGGGGTCTCTCTGTGCGGAGTTTGCATGTTCTCCCCGTGTCTGCGTGGGTTTCCTCCGGGTACTCCGGTTTCCTCCCACAGTCAAAAGACATGCAGGTTAGGCTGATTGGAGAGTCTAAATTGCCCATAGGTATGAGTGTGTGAGTGTGTGAGTGAATGGTGTGTGTGCCCTGTGATTGACTGGCGACCTGTCCAGGGTGTATTCCTGCCTTTCGCCCAATGTATGCTGGGATAGGCTCCAGCCCCCCTGTGACCCTGTTCAGGATAAGCGGGTTCAGATAATGGATGGATGGATGGATGGAGTCGCTTCTCACACGAGTAACAGAATGCTGGGTGTCAGGTCCCGTGTATGTATTGCGTGAGGGTTGTTCTAACGCAGGCGTACCTAAACTGGTGTGGGAGCACGCTTTGAGCACTAAGACAGCCAATTCAACTCATTCATTATCTAACCAGGGTGTTCAATCCAAAGCGAAGTTTAATCACCTTAGCGCTCAGCTAATACAAATCCATCACCCACACCCGCCATTTTATGATGAAACTGAACACCGCTGTTTTAATGCAAACTGACTGCAGTTTGAGGCAATTGAGACAATGATGCATGAGCTCATTGCATATTCAGCTGCCTCACTGCAAACATGGGTCACCCCCCAAATCCTGATGCACAGGGTGGGGAACCCCAAGTTTTGTTACATTAACACTGTGATCCCTACAATCCCCATTGTGCAGCAATGTAAAAAAACTTGGGGTTCCCCACCCTGTACATCAGGATTTGGGGGGAGATCCATGTTTGAACTGATTTTCTTTCCAACCACTAGGAATGTCGTTATTCCTGGGTGACAAGTTACCTGATTGAGCCACATTACGTCACCTTGCTACGCATAAGATGAGAAAGACGTGTTCTCTATTCTGAACTATCAATCTTTTAGATCAACTAATGCTTGCATGTGCCGTACTGCAAAAGAGTGTTCTAGAAAGAGGGTTACACTTTTAATCAAGTGCGTCAGACTCACAGGCAAAACGAAATAATTACTGAAAGTGCCTTCACCCGATTATTGAATCGAAATCAACAAGCCGAACCAGTATCGTGCTAATGTCTTTATTTAACTCAAAGTTATTTTCAACCTTTTTACTAATCAGGAGATTGGCTGCAACAAACGCCAGCATACTCATGGGTAGCAGAGTCAGGAGTGAAAGCCCTGCTCGAAGTATGCAGCACGTCTTCTAACCACACCGGGTACTAATGCGGCTCATTCCAATCCCTTATTTCTCTACTTTTTCTCTTTTTCTTTCTTCTTTTCTTGCCCCTAGCTCCACCCATCAGGAGAGGCTAGCAAAAGATGACAACGTCAAAGAAGACGGGCGGAAATCGAGAAAACGAGAATTAGGCAAATGGGACGTCTGTGCTTCTTGAATCGAAACTCTGCAATTACCGACGTCTTGTTCAAATGTCAGTTCGAAGCCATTTCAGTTACAGACGTGGCGAGAGGTGGGGAGAGGTGGACCCACAGGTCGTTCAATTATAGGTCACGCTTTAGGAAGTAATACCTCCGCAAAGGGTGCGCTTGTGTTTCCTCACGAGAAAGGAAATCTCTACTTCGACAGTGATTGAGCCTTATTTTCCAACATGTTTAAAGCAGTGTGCTTTATTAACGATTTAATGGAATCAACCGACGTCTTACATTTTTCAAATAAAACAAATATCCCCACCCCAAAAAAAACAAACAAAAACAAAACAAAACAAAAACAAAACAACAGGTTCCACAATCTTTGGCACCCCTGATCTAATGCTTTGTTCGAACACCCCTGGCAAAGATGGCAGTCATGGGTCTTTTCCTATAATTTCTGATATGTTTGCAGATCACATCAATGACCCACCACCATATCTAAATGAATAAATGAATAGTTTATATTTGACAGTAGGTATAAGCTGGTTCTCCTTGTATGCATTCCATTTTGCCACCAAACATATCAATTTGCCAACAGCAAATGTTGTGTTCATTCGTAACCACCCTTCCAAGGAGTTTGTTGGTACGGAGGTGCGGCCTGTAGCGTAGTGGTTAAGGTAAATGACTGGGACACGCAAGGTTGGTGGTTCTAATCCCGGTGTAGCCACAATAAGATCCGCACAGCCGTTGGGCCCTTGAGAAAGGTTCTTAACCCTGCATTGCTCCAGGGGAGGATTGTCTCCTGCTTAGTCTAATCAACTGTATGTCGCTCTGGATAAGAGCGTCTGCCAAATGCCATTAATGTAATGTAATTTTATGGGGGGTTTTTTTAAGACTTGATGACCCCATGACATAACCAATCTCTGCAATTCTTAAACTGTGATCCTCTGGTTACTTGTGGCCTCACCCTCTTCCTTACCGTCTGTGGGGATAACATGCACTTGCGTCCTCTTCCAGGCAAGTTTTAAATTCCTTCCATACGTTTTAAAAAGTACATTTACTCCTTTTTATTACTGCTCTTACAGTGCTAAACAGTATGCTTAACCTTTAATGTTTTTTGGGGTTTTTTTTTTTTTTTTACCCATTGCCCTACTTGTGATGTGAATTACCATCTGCGTCTTCTGAATTGACAGTTTGTTGGGTTTTCCCATGCAGATGGTTGGCAAGGGGGGTTTGCATGTTTGTGACACCCTTTTTACTCTCTGGTGAAACAGGAAGTGATGGTATGACACAATATAGTTCTGACTAAATTTCTGACTAAATTTAGTAAAACTGTATTTCCACTTACACCTGCGTTTTTTTTTTAGAAAAAATGAAACTTAAAAAAAAATAATAATAATAATTTAAACCTACAATTTAAAAATAAAAAAAGTAATAAATTGAGACATGAGTAAACGCATTGAAATAAAAGTATGTCATTCTCCCGTATGTTTGAATATAAAATACAGAACATTATCAATGTTGTTTTTTTATATGCAGCCTTAATTAATTCTGCCGCCCACTATAAAAGGGCTGTCTTTTTCACTGCGCACCTTTGGCGCCATCTGGTGTCTGAAAAGATGGCAACATGGCACCCGTTCAAACTCCGGTAATAACCGGTTGTCAGCGCCATGAAATGAGGCTACCAATTGCTTCACAGATGACAGTAAAATATGACTGCTTAAAAAAACAGAAACACCGAGAGCATAGCAGTAGCTGGATTGAGCGGCTCCTCTCCATCTCAGCAGTTTTGGTACACATCCTCGGTCCAGTTAAATTGCTGATACTTCGAAGCGCACACGCGCACACACACGCGCGCACGCACACGCACACGCACACGCACACGCACACGCACACGCACACGCACACGCACACGCACACGCACACGCACACGCACACGCACACGCACACGCACACACACACACACACACACACAAACACAAACAAACAAACAAACAAACAAAAAGGAAATTAGTACAATATACGACAACGGAATATGCTCTTTTTAGGAGTGAAGCCCAGGCCTCAGAAAGTATAAGGCCTGCCATATGTATCTTCATTTAACCCCAGGGGCTGCAGTGGTGAGGGCTTTTTTGCATTTTTTTCCCCCCCACAGTGGACTTTTCTATCACTCTGCTAACAGGAAATACCATTTTAAAGTCTCGAAACTCGTGATTCTATCTGCATGAACTATTTTAAGATGACAACAGCCCCTTATTTTGTAACATATGGGTGGCACAAAAAAGTGTGGAGTTGCATTATTCCTCTGCATTAGAAATGCAATTCTAAAAATGTGCCAACTCGGAGAAACGTCGATAGAATGTCCATTGTTTACTTGGAATTTCTCTGGAGGAATTATCATGGTTATCCCTTTCGCTGTTGCATACTTCTACGAAAGCACTTGCAGGCTACACATGAATGCTATTACCTACATTTTGTATATGCTTTCTAGAACAAGAAAAGCCCACAAGCAAACTTCTCTGGCCAGGATCGACAATCCTGTTGCATAGTCATTTGCAAATCCAGGTTGTTGGAACAAAGTACGGGGAAGGACTTTTACTTTCTGAGCCGGGAGCTTGCACCTCCGTAATGAAAATATGACTGTACCCTATGACTGTATAACTGCATAACTGTACCCTATGGCTGCATAACTGTACCTTATGACTGTATGACTGTATGACTGTACCCTATGGCTGTATGGCTGTATGACTGTATGACTGTACCCTATGGCTGTATGACTGTGCTGTATGACTGTATGACTGTACCCTATGACTGTATGACTGTATGACTGTACCCTATGACTGTATGACTGTATGACTGTACCCTATGACTGTATGACTGTATGACTGTACCCTATGGCTGTATGACTGTATGACTGTACCCTATGACTGTATGACTGTACCCTATGACTGTATGACTGTACCCTATGGCTGTATGACTGTACCATATGGCTGTATGACTGTACCATATGGCTGTATGACTGTACCCTATGGCTGTATGGCTGTATGACTGTACCCTATGGCTGTATGACTGTATGACTGTACCCTATGGCTGTATGACTGTATGACTGTACCCTATGGCTGTATGACTGTATGACTGTACCCTATGACTGTATGACTGTACCCTATGGCTGTATGGCTGTATAACTGTACCCTATGGCTGTATGACTGTACCCTATGGCTGTATGACTGTACCCTATGGCTGTATGACTGTACCCTATGGCTGTATGGCTGTATAACTGTACCCTATGGCTGTATGACTGTACCCTATGACTGTATGACTGTACCATATGGCTGTATGACTGTACCCTATGACTGTATGACTGTATGACTGTACCTTGGGGTCGCCCTCCACCTCGTACAGGCTCTCGGGGACCAGATGGCTAGGAGGTGGTCTCCTAGTGTTCTCGTAGAAACTGTCTGTCTTAACTTCCTTCCGGACAACGCGTTTCACTTCCTTCTGCGACAGGACTGTGCTGGGTGTGTGTTTGCGTTGCCTGACACAGAGAAGGGGGGAGGGAGAGAGGGAGAGAGAGAGAGGGAGAGAGAGAGGGCAAAGAGGGGAAGGGAGAGAGAAAATAGAGAAATGGGAAGAGAAAAAGAGAGAGAAGAAAAGAGTGAACTAAAAGGAATCTAAGCTAAAAGGCATAGCATTTTTGTAATAAAAAAAGACAGGCAACATTTGCTTGAACGATAACGACTGTGACTGTGGATTTGTTTACATATCGTGATATCATCTTGCGTAATTTTCCCTGCGTAAACGAATTACTTTTGTGCAAGAAGTGAACATATTATTAAGCATTATGACAGTCAGCATTTAAAGCAAGTGCCTTGGTATAATTCTGGTCTGGAACAATTAACATATGCTCACTACATTACATTACATTACATTACATTACATTAATGGCATTTGGCAGACGCTCTTATCCAGAGCAACGTACAGTTTATTAGACTAAGCAGGAGATAATCGTCCCCTGGAGCAATGCGGGATTAAGGGCCTTGCTCAAGGGCCCAACGGCTGTGTGGATCTTATTGTGGCTACACCAGGGAACAAACCACCGACCTTGTGTGTCCCAGTCATGTACCTTAACCATTACTGACTACTGACTCCTAGTGGTTAATTCTAATTCTAATACCCAGCTTGTAGCCCGTTCTGATTCTCACTGAATTGATCAAGTCTCAGTTAATATATGCATAGGTAGAGTTCAAGAAAGCAATTCATGAGAAACCAATTAATACTAGTATAATATGAGTATTTAAAAGTGCAATTATCCAATTGACACACGATGCATACAATTACAATTAAGCAAATTACAAACTAGTCAAATAGTCAATTGCAAACGTACCTTTTCATGCGTTTACAAAAGAAAATGGCTCCCAGTAAAAGACACAAAGCCAGTGCTCCTGCGATTGTTCCAAACGTCATCGCCGAGTGCCCCTCTGTCAGACACATACGCATTATCATCTTTAGCCAAGAGTCAACTGAATCCAAATCCAGCCCTTGGTTATCTTTTCTCCTGGGTAATTAGTACTCCTGATTGGCTAGACTATTTTCATAACATGACTCCCAGGTAAAGGGAGGGTGGAAAACCAGGAAATTGGCGATCCAAAACCACGTGATGCCGATTCACATAAGTAATGATATCTCAGCAATGACTCAAACATCCAAGACCGAATTTTCAAGAGATGGTGCTGACATTATACCCTGACATTTTTTTTCAAGATTAGAATCACTCATAATGCTGCTAATCTTTTGTCTTTGGGGTGAACATAAGATACCGTAATATACCTCTATACTTTCATAGAAGATGGTGAAGTATTATTATTATACAGTGGTATAATTTATCCAGCAGCATGACCTACAGCAATGGAGTCACACAAATTAGCGCAGATCTATTAATTTAACTTGTTAAACAATCCTAAGCAATTGCGGTTCCAGGGGTCTGTTTCGAGGCCAAATAGTCATGTTAAATGTCATTAAAGTCTGTGACAATGGGGTCCAATATTGGGTTGAGTTGACATGGAATTGCCTGCATAGCAGAGGTGTCCAGTCTTAAAGGGCCGGCGTGGGTGCAGGTTTTTGTTTTAGCCCAGCAGTAACACACCTGATTACACTAATGAACGAATCGCGGTCTTTAATCAAGACCTTGATGAGTAGAATCAGCTGTCTTAGTCCTGTGCTAAAACAACAAACTGCACATACTCCTTTGCGCAAGCGAGCACACTAACTGCAACGATACAAACATTCAACACACACACACACGCGCACACACGCGCACACACGCGCACACACGCGCACACACGCGCACACACGCGCACACACGCGCACACACACGCACGCACGCACGCACGCACGCACGCACGCACGCACGCACGCACACACACGCACACACACGCACACACACGCACACACACGCACACACACGCACACACACGCACACACACACACACACACACACGAGTGAATATCATTCTGTGCTTACTGCAGTGCACTGTGCAGACGTTACCTGGACCACAGTGGGGTACTCATGAGGTGTATTTTGAGGAACTGACAGCTTAAAGCTGTTGTCTATAGCACTTTAACAGGAAGTGATCGCCCGTTGCACCACGATGTGTGACATTTGTCAGCTGTGGCTGTGAGGGTATGTTTTTACTGGTAGATTTATTTATGAATATGAGCACCCCATCACATTTAGAAGTGTCTTCTGACCTGAGCATAGCACAACACAACACAACACAACACAACACAACACAACACAACACAACACAACACAACACAACACAACACAACACAACACAACACAACACAACATAACATAACATAACATAACATAACATAACATAACATAACATATAGCATAGCATAGCATAGCATAGCATAGCATTGCGGTGAGAACAGGCCATTCAGCAATACTCGGTTTTTCCTGCTACTAAAATGTACCTACTGCTTAGTTTGCCTTAAGGCTAAATAATATCTAGCACCGTATCAATCTGGTCTTGAAACCCCCCCAGTGTTTCTGCCTCCACCACATTTACTGGCAAGCTATTCCACACAGTGACCACTTTTTCACACTCTGTGTTGAAAAAATGCTTGTGTGGAATTTGCGCCAATTTTCATTTATGCCCTCTCGTTCTGCTAACCAAACTCACCCTGAAGAATCACCAGTAGTTGACTTTGTTAATCCCTTTTTAAAGGGATTTGAAATCCCTTTTTTGTTTATCTTTGTTAAGTTTGTGAATTTAAAAGCCTCAATCTTTTTTTCTCATAACTTTTGTTGTCCTGGTTTCGACAAATGCGATATTCGGAGAACCCTACCTGTTGAAGGTAGCTGCAGCTGGTAAAAGGCATCTCCGTGCTGATTGGTGGCATTACAGTAGACATGTGGACCCTCATCTCCCATTGGTCCTGTGAGAATAGACCTCAGGACCCGCCCACTGAGAGTGGAGGATATGTTGTGCTTCTCATTGGTTGGGGAGCTCATGGAGGACCATGTGACCTTCGCTGTGGGGTTGGAGTCCACCACGCACTCGCACCTGATCGGTCCGTTACCCAGGGTGCAACTGGAGGCCGGGAGAATATGAGGGGCATCTGGAGGAGACACAGACACAGGTGTGTGTGTGTGTGTGTGTGTGTGTGTGTATGTGTGTGGGTGTGTGTGTGTGTGTGTATGTGTGTATGTGTGTATGTGTGTATGTGTGTGTGTGTGTGTGTGTGTGTGTGTGTGTGTGTGTTCTGAATAGCTAAAGAACAACATGACACACGAAAAAGAGGGTGGGGTTTAGAAAGCACACACGTCCCACAATGCACCAGTGGTCTAAGAGGCGAAGAACTTTTGAAGTATTGAAGCATTGCAAGAACCCTAATTTGAAGAATTAAAGTATTGTAAGTTATTTTCAAATGCCATGGAGCAGTTAAGATGATCCCGTTTCTGCAACAAAACCACCATTCTCATGCGAGAATGAAAACTAAAAAATCGTTATGACTGTCGGTTTGACACAGCGCTGGAAGCTTAATGCACTCTATCTCTACCTCAGAAATAGTCGGCTGGCCCCCACTGCAGCTACAAAGATGGTGGAAGCCACCACACTTCCCTGTCCTGGGCTCAGTGGGTGAATAGCTCTCTCCAAATTACTTACATGGAAACATCAATCGCTCGGATTCATGGAGCTAAAAAAAACAAAAAATTAGATGCCTGGCATTCAGCAGCTGCTGCTGTTAATGGTTGGCATTATGATTTCAGGCGTCTGATTTGAATCGTTTTCGGACCATTTTCCATGGTCCGTGGGCGTATGCATGACACGACCCCCCAGTAATTGGCATCGCGGGTCAAGGCAAATAAATGGGGAAACGGTTTAAAGGAATACAGTCAACAGGAATGGGAAGCTCCCGCAGTGGCAGAGGACGCAGCGAGTACGTTTGACGCGTGGCGGGAATGGATGAGAATGCGGCTCCTACACTCCACGTTCAGCCCGGTGACGGGGGAGCTGGCCTCTCCCACCTCGTTCCGGGCGGAGCAGCGGTAGGGCCCGGAGTCCCTGGTCACCGCGGCGACCCTCAGGTCACGGGAGCCCCCCTCCAGGCTCGTCTCCTGCCCCTCCGGCCCCCGGAACCAGCGGTACCCCGACACGGGCGGACTGCCCTGTCCCGTGCAGGTTAGGGTCACCCCCGCTCCCTCCAGCTGTCGGGCGGGGGACTGGGTAACCGTCACGTTAGCGGGAAGCGCTGGAACAAAATAAATAGAATTCAAGCTTAAAACCTTCTGCTTTTTTTTCTTATTTTGCCCAAAGCGACTTGCAGTTGATTAGACTGAGCTGGGGACAATCCCCCCTGGAGCAATGTGGGGTTAAGGGGCCTTGCTCAAGGGCCCAACGGCTGCACTGATCTTACTGTGGCTACACAGGGGTTTGAACCACCAAACTGTATATACTATGCTCGGTTTCTATGGCTTTACTGGCACTTTAAAATGTTAGACTTTTAAATACCATCTTTAAGAACATAGAGTGTGTGTGTGTGTACGTGTCCGTGTCCGTGTGCGTGTCCGTGTGCGTGCATGTGTGTGCGTGTGTGCGTGTGTGAGTGTGTGTGTGTGTGTGCGTGTGTGAGTGTGTGTGTGTGTGTGTGTGTGAGAGAGAGTGTGTGTGTGTGTGTGTGTGTGTGTGAGAGAGTGTGTGTGCGTGTGTGTGAGAGAGTGTGTGTGCGTGTAAGAGTCTTTTCCTTCACCTTTCACACGGATCCTCAGTTGGCGCCGGTCCTGGCCGTGGAGGTTGTTGGAGATGCACGTGACCCTGGTCGTCTCCTTGGCGTCCTTACCCACCCGCGACCAAGCCGCCTTCACCACGTCCCCCTCGCGGACGCTGGGCCGGCCGGGGCGTGGGGCTCCGTCCACCTCCCACCGCAGGGTGGCCAGGGGCCTGGCCGAGGCCTCACACCAGCACCTCAGAGACCCAGAGTCGAAGGTGCACTGGGAGGCCTCGGATATGGAGGGTTTGTCTGCGGAGACAGCCAGACGGGCCCAGGTTCAGCCTTAGCTTTCAACAGGGCCAAGAGTGGGGCGATGACGGTCTAACGGGGGGGGTCCCTGAGAGGTGGGGTGTGTGGGCGTGTGTACATGGGTGTCCATCCCAGACACTGTTAGCAGTTCTGATGAGGTCAAAAAAACGGTCACTCAATGTCATGTTTCCGTGACAAAGGGCTCATAGTTCAGCTAAAGGTAGCTCAACTGAATGATCATTTATCACTTATAATAATTCAAATGAATTGTATTGTATTGGGAATCGGAGGAGGAATATGCGCACGGACGCAGACGCAGACGCAGACGCAGACGCAGACGCAGACGCAGACGCAGACGCAGACGCAGACACAGACACAGACAGACACAGACAGACGCAGACGCAGACGCAGACGCAGACGCAGACGCAGACGCAGACACACAGACACACAGACACACAGACACACAGACACACAGACACAGAATACTCACACTCATTGATCACTTCGAAGTCGGGCGAGCTGCCGCGCCCCGCGGTGTTGCTGGCTTCGCAGCGGAACAGGTTCTGGTTCCGGTCCAGTTCTGTGATGAGCGCGGTCTCAGAGGTGTGGCCCAGCAGCGTGAGCTGACCCTGATTGACGCGGTACCACCGGTACCAGACCGCGGGCGGGTTCGCCTGGCTTCGGCAGGACAAGGACACCCTTCCGACCACGGTGTGGTCGCCATGGATACTCACTGATTTCGGGGCATCTGGGAAAAGAACAACGGTAATGAGTAACAGGGTCAACGGGGGGGGGGGGGGGCAAGACACCTAACCCCCAAATGCTCCTGACGAGCTGGACGGCGCCTTGCATGGCAGCCAATCGCCGTCGGTGTGTGAGTGTGTGTATGAACGGGTGAATGGAGAAGCATGAATTGTACAGCGCTTTGGATAAAGGCGCAACATAAATGCCGACCATTTACCATTTACCATTTGCCATTTTCTCCTACACTACGGCGTGGTAGTCGGGCCCCGCTTCATTAAGCGCACCGGACGCTCAGCTGGGCGTAGCCGCGGTAACTCACACAGGACATGGAGCACGACCTCCCTGCTGGCGCTGGCGCCCCCGTGATGCGTGACCTCACACGCCAGGCTCCGCCCGTTGTGCTCAGCGGCGGCGGTCCAGGAGCGCTCCAGGGTGACCGTGGCCTCCCCCGTCCGGCTCTGCGTGACCTGCCCCGCGACCGGCCCGCCGCGCGCGAAGAAGGAGAGGGTCGGGGGGTGGGGGGGGCAGCCGTGGGAGACGCTGCAGGAGAGCACGGCCGTGGCCCCCTCAGCCAGGCTCACGGTGGACGAGGCCAGGAGGGCCTTCCCCTCGCTCACCCGTATCTCCGGCTGGGCCGCATGCTCTGGGGGAGGGGGGGAAGGAGAAGGTAAATGGTAAATGGTCGGCATTTATATAGCGCCTTTATCCAAAGCGCTGTACAATTGATGCTTCTCATTCACCCATACACACACACGCTCGCACACCGACGGCGATTGGCTGCCATGCAAGGCGCCGACCAGCTCGTCAGGAGCATTTGGGGGTTAGGTGTCTTGCTCAGGGACACTTCGACACAGCCCGGGCGGGGGATCGAACCGGCAACCCTCCGACTGCCGGACGACTGCTCTAACTGCTCTAACATTTACACTGCACCGCAACAACCTGGAGGGACCAACCTGGACCTGTTCAAACCACACGCACAACCTGGACCTGTTCAAACCACACGCACAACCTGGACCTGTTCAAACCACACGCACAACCTGGACCTGTTCAAACCACACGCACAACCTGGACCTGTTACATTACATTACATTAGTGGCATTTGTGCCTCACAGCAAGGAGGTCCTGGGTTCGAATCCCCGTCGGCCGGGGCCTCTCTGTGTGGAGTTTGCATGTTCTCCCCGTGTCTGCGTGGGTTTCCCCCGGGTACTCCGGTTTCCTCCCACAGTCCAAAGACATGCAGGTTAGGCTGATTGGAGAGTCTAAATTGCCCGCAGGTATGAGTGTGTGAGTGAATGGTGTGTGTGCCCTGTGATGGACTGGCGACCTGTCCAGGGTGTATTCCTGCCTTTCGCCCAATGTATGCTGGGATAGGCTCCAGTCCCCCTGCGACCCTGTTCAGGATAAGCAGGTTCAGATAATGGATGGATGGATAGTGGCATTTGGCAGACGCTCTTATCCAGAGCGACATACGACAACGTGCATACCCATAACCAGGGATAAGTGCGCTGAAAGACCCTAGTGGGAACTGTTCAAACCACACGCACATTTACACTGCACCGGAACAAGGGGTTCAGCATTCACCAGAGCTAACATAACCCTCAACTGCATTTGATGAAAATGCATACAAACATACAGTACCCACACACACACATACGCACACACACACGTACATGCACACACGCACCCACAAATAGATACATACATAAGTACAGTACATATACACACACATACACAAATAAACACATACATACATACATACATACATACAGTACACACACATAGACGCACATCCACGCACAAAAAAAATACATACATAAAAAAAAAATTTTTTTTTAAAGTCAAAGTGCAATAAGCTTCATCATGGCTGGGCATTCCAACATTGAGAAAAATTGAAACAAACGTACCCGTCACCTCTAATGTCACCGTCTGGTCATAGAAATAGCTGCCCTGCAGCTGGTTTGGCTCGACCCATACGTAGATCTGTTCAGCATTTTGTGCTGCCTGGGCGGGGTATATTTTCAGACTGCAGTCTCCCCGTTCTTTACTGCCACTCAGCTCGGTCTTACCACGGAACTTATCTATCACGCTGTCTGGATGGGACCGACTGTACACCAGCGGGTAGCCACGGCTGACGTACTGGTACCAAGAGACCTCGACGGCAGAGGTGGTCGAAGTGAAGGAGCAAGGAATGACCACGCAAGACCCGGCCAGAGTGGACACCCGCTTGGGAACGCTTACGGACCACTCCCCCCCGACCACAACCACACTCCAAACGGCCAGACCTGTTCAAAATGAGAGACGGAATTGTGACGCAGTAGGCTAAACGGCCGGGTCACGATGACAATATTCACTGCATCACAGTTTCCTTCCCGTATTTGGCTACGTACACAGTATTGTCCAGTGTCATTGACAAAACTTATAACGAAAATAATTCTCACGGGCAAACAACTACACAACCTCTTTCTCTAAAGAATGCATTCCACAATCAACCTTTTAATTAGCAGATTTATGATATCATCTACTCAGTGCAGTTATCCAGCTACCTCAGTAATCCTGCTTTGTGGGTTTTACTCAGTGCAGTTATCCAGCTAACTCAGTAATCCTGCTTTGTGGGTTTTACTCAGTGCAGTTATCCAGCTAACCCAGTAATTCTGCTTTGTGGGTTTTATTCAGTGCAGTTATCGAGCTAACTCAGTAATTCTGCTTTGTGGGTTTTACCTAGTGCAGTTATCCAGCTAAGTCAGTAATTCTGCTTTGTGGGTTTTACTCAGTGCCATTATCCAGCTAAATCCTGCTTTATGGGTTTTACTCAGTGCAGTTATCCAGCTAACTCAGTAATCCTGCTTAGTGGGTTTTACTCAGTGCAGTTATCCAGCTAACTCAGTAATCCTGCTTTATGGGTTTTACTCAGTGCAGTTATCCAACTAACTCAGTAATTCTGCTTTGTGGGTTCTACCCAGTGCCATTATCCAGCTAAATCCTGCTTTGTGGGTTTTACTCGGTGCAGTTATCCAGCTAACTCAGTAATCCTGCCTCGCAATACAGGCCAAGCGGTCCATGGCGACATTCAAAATCGAAGTTAGTCTAGGACTAGGCTTAATGGGTCTGTGACACTGGCCCTCGGACGACTTAAGTTCACTCTTAAGCCTTCGTAACTGCATAACCTCGATTGCTGTTTAAGTACAGATGCACAGATGCAAGCAATTCCAATTGCTGGAGGTTACAGTACCTTGAAGCACAGCGCAGAGAGGAGGTGATCTCCTGAATGACCCCATTAGCTCTGTATACATGTACTAATAAGGCACCGACTTCGTGGTTAAAACAGAACAGAAAAAAGGAGAAACAGAAGTAAAAATGATTGGATGCACCCTGGATTATTCATGAAATGAAACTTATTTTACACCAGCAGGCAACAGAGGAATGATGAAATGTAGTTTAAAAAAGTTTTTTTTTTTTTCCCCATTTAACTTTGGAAATACTTTCATCGCACATTTTACACAGTGCATTGCTTCATGACGACAAACATTCATTTTCACAGTATTTTTAACAGGTAAAAAAAAATAAAAATAAAAAAGTCACTCTCTCTGTCAGACTGATTAGCACATCATCACATTTGTAAAAAAAAATATCTGAAGTAGCCGAGCGATAAACAGAGCATCGAATGTTACGAACCCGTAGGATCTTGAGGTCTTCTTCAGACGCTTCGCACGGGTAACTGGAGAGGCTGTGTTCCTCCTTCAGGAAGTCACACACTGATGCTGACTGCTGAAGTGTTGAGCTTAAGTTAAAGCCAAAGTTACACCCTGCAGGGTGTACTATACCACGCAGAGCCTGAGATAATAATGACCACTGCAGCCAGAGGCGGTTAAAGCCATAGGCAAGGGGTTTTGTTTTTTGTTTTTTTTTGGGTGGGGTTTAGCGCATATCCCCTCCGCTGTACAACACTGTGTATTTTTTATTCATTTATTTTCTTTAAACTTTTTTAAAAAATTGGAACGTAGTTGCTCGTCAGAAATACGAAATGCAGAATTCACACGCAGTGGTAAGCAGTGGACAAAGGCACCGATAACAATGGTTTTCATTGGCCTAGCATCTCTCATTTCACGATCAGACACAGGAAACTAGGTGAGGGGAGCTGACCGCATGTGTGACCGTCTGTAAAAGTGAAAACTGTGCGCGCACATCCCTATGCTCCAGGCTCAAGGGTCGAGGTTTGATTTTAACATCGGTGGATAGTGGAGACACACACACACACACACACACACACACACACACACAGCTGGCAACTCTCATAACAGGCAATCAAGCAATGTACATTTCTATTAATATCTTGGTGCATTTTCCATCTGTTTCTTTGATCGGCTCATTACAGGAAACAATGGCACAGAAATAATATTAACACAGAAAGGGGAACCGTTGCTTCTCGAAACTCTGAAGCTGATCACGTGACACATTTTCTGAAGACTACATTCAATATATACATTATTTTATTCGTGGACATTCATTGAAAAATAAATTAACATACAACATCAACAAAAGAATTACATCTCTTAAAAAGTTGGTTCACAACGGCATTATTAATTTAATGCTGGGGTCCGTAACCCCTGGTCCTGGAGAGCCGCAGGGTGTGCTGGTTTGTGTGGTCACCTTAAAATCACCCAATTCAGACCCAAGAAACCAGGTGAGGGGAGTTAACTGTATAATTAACTGCAGTAATTGATCAATTAAGTGCGCAGTAAAAATGAAAGCCAGCTCACACTGCAGCTCTCCAGGACCCCAGATTTAATGCAATTAATCTATGAATAAATAACCTGAATACAGCGAGTTATTTTATAAACAGATACATCACAGGCCTTGCCCTTATTTTATATACAGTATTGAATGTATGCAATTGTACTTCTGGGCTTTAACTCTTACTGTGATTATATATTCAATATCAATGCATCAAACCCTTGAGAATTAGTTTTACAAATATAAAATTACAGCGCTGCAAAAAAGTTAAACATTGCATGTCGGGAGAGAAAAGAAAAAAAAACGTTAAAACAATTTAGAAAAACATAATGAAAATAAAGTTCAAAAATATATAAAGACAATAGAAAACGTTAATAAACACATGGTAATGGGCAGGTGGACATCAGGGGTCACTAACCCTGTTCCTGGAGATCCACCATCCTGTAGGTTCACTCCAACCCTAATTTGGCACACCAGATTCTACAAATAGATGAGTTCTCTATCTGTTGAATGAGGTGTGCCGTGTTATGGTTGGAGTGAAAACCTACGGGACGGTAGAACTCCAGGAACAGGGTTGGGCAGCCCTGCTCTAGCTGTTGAATGAGGAGTGCTTTGTCAGGGTTGGAGTGAAAACCTACAGGAAGGCAGATCTCCAGGAACAGGGTTGAACAGCCCTGCTCCAGCTGTTGAATGAGGTGTGCTTTGTCAGGGTTGGAGTGAAAACCTACAGGAGGGCAGATGACCCCTGCTGTAGATAATAGCACTGGGTTTAGACAGTAGTGGCCATTCGTACAGGAGGGGGAGGTACCCCAGAGGGGAGAGTAGTGGACCGCTCAGAAGATACCTGGGGAAAAGGGGGGGCAGTAATAAACAAATTAACGGGGAGCCATCCAAAGGCATTTCAATATGCATTTGCATCTGCACAGCTGTTGGGCCCTTGAGCAAGGCCCTTAACCCTGCATTGTTATAGGGGGGATTGTCCCCTTCTTAGCCTAATCAACTATAAGTTATTTGGATAAATGTGACAGGTAAATAACAAAATTATTATATATTATTATCCAGCTCTCTTGTGAAGTTCAGCCAAAATTTCAAGAGCCTTTCACACTTTGCACCCACAATTTCTAGACGAGGCTACAATAAAACCCAGTTGCATAGCAACAGTTACTTCTGACGTGGTCACTCACAGCACTTATGATTGGTCCTCGGGGACAGTAGAGCCCGCCCCTTCGCCCTGCAGAATGAAATACCTGTTGGTTGTTGTAAGCCGGGGGCCCGCCCACACTTTTCAAACCGCCAGTCAGAAGCTTGTGTGGAGCACTCAGGTTAGGCTGCGACGTGACGACCTTAAAGTGCAAGCATGAGTGTGTGAGAGAGAGAGAGAGAGAGAGAGAGAGAGAGAGAGAGAGAGGGGGAGAGGGGGAGAGGGGGAGAGGGAAGGGGAGAGAGGGAGGGGGAGGGGGAGAGAGAGAGGGAGGGAGGGAGGGGGAGAGAGAGAGGGAGGGAGGGGGAGAGGGAGAGGAAGGGGGAGAGAGAGGGGGGGAGAGGGGGGGAGAGAAAGCGAGTAGAGAGAGAGAGAAAGGAGAGCACAAAGACAGGAATGGCAGGAGAAAGAGTGAAAAAAAACAGTAGAGAGTGTGAGAGAGAGAGAGAGAGAGAGAGAGAGAGAAACTGACTGCGAGAGAGAGCCACAAGAGCATCACCTTCTCCACTGTCCGAGACACGGGGTACCTCGTCTGTCGACCTGAAAGACACGGAACACAAGAGTATGAACCCATCGGCTCCAACGCTGAGTATTATTACTGAATATTACTGCTCACAAATTGCGCAAAATAAGTACATTGCCTCAACTTTTAATATGCAAAAGTGCCGATACACTTTACAGTGCACTACTCTAAGATGAATTATTTGAGAGGTTTGAATCTTAAACAATCGGCCCAGTGGTGACGCATGTCATTTCACGCAGAGGAGACATGGCGCAGGGCTGTAGCATTTTGTCAGAGACCTGCGCTGATGCCTTGACGGAGGGCAGGCTGACGATAGCGTTACAGCTGCTCAATACCGTTTTCAGGCTTTCAGCAAACGCAAACATTTCACTTAAAACGCAGTTTTTTGTGATTCGTTATGATGATGCTGATGATGGTGATGGAAGGTGAGGAGGAGGCGATGAAGAGGGGGCCTGGGGTCTCACGTTTCCGCTTGCAGAGCACGATCAGGAGGATGAGGAGGACGAGGAGCAGGAGGCCACAGGGGATCCCGGCCGCGATTCCCGCGATGGCCGGACCGCTCAGACCTTCTACACACGCACACGCACACGCACACGCACACGCACACCATACACACCACACGCACACACACACACACACACACCATACACACACACACACCATACACATACACACACACACACACACACACCATACACACACACACACCATAAACACACACACACACACACACACACACACACACACCACACACCACACACCACACACCACACACCACACACCACACACCACACACCACACACCACACACCACACACACACACACACACCATACACACACACACCATACACATACACACACACACAAACACACACCATACACACACACGCACACGCACACGTACACGCACACGCACACGCACACACACACCATACACACACACACCATACACACACACACACACCAATGCACACGCACACACACAGACACATACCAATGTTCATTGCAGTTACATTGCAGTCATTTATCAGACATGATTGGACTAAGCAGGGGGAGAATCCCGCCCTGGAGCAGTGCAGGGTTAAGGGCCCAATAGGGGCACTGATCTTGGCTACACCAGGGCTTGAGGAACCAACCTTCCAGGTCCCCTTCATGTACCTTAGCCACTAGGCTACAGGCCGCCCCAGTCATGTACCTTAGCCACTAGGCTACAGGCCGCCCCAGTCATGTACCTTAGCCACTAGGCTACAGGCCGCCCCGTCAGGTACCTTAGCCACTAGGCTACAGGCTGCCCCAGTCATGTACCTTAGCCACTAGGCTACAGGCTGCCCCAGTCATGTACCTTAGCCACTAGGCTACAGGCTGCCCCAGTCATGTACCTTAGCCACTAGGCTACAGGCTGCCCCAGTCATGTACCTCAGCCACTAGGCTACAGGCTATCCCAGTCATGTACCTTAGCCACTAAGCTACAGGCTGCCCCAGTCATGTACCTTAGCCACTAGGCTACAGGCTGCCCCAGTCATGTACCTTAGCCACTAGGCTACAGGCTGCCCCAGTCATGTACCTTAGCCACTAAGCTACAGGCTGCCCCAGTCATGTACCTTAGCCACTAGGCTACAGGCTGCCCCAGTCATGTACCTTAGCCACTAGGCTACAGGCTATCCCAGTCATGTACCTTAGCCACTATGCTACAGGCTGCCCAGAAGGCTGGGCCAGATAAGGGAACGGGCTGAATAACTACAGTTCCCAGGATCCTCAGCATGTTAAAAATCTGAAACTTTGGAGGTCCTACCTCGCCCAGCCCGGTGTTCCCGGGAAGGCTGTCCCACATTCTGGCCGGCGACAGGAAGCACGCGGAAGCGGTACCGGGCCGAGGGGTCCAGCGGGCCGAGGGTGGAGCTGCGGGCGGCGGCGGGCTTTGATTGGACGGTGCGGAACTCGTCCGCCGCCCTCTTCCTCCGCCGGCTGCCCCCGCGGCTGGAGGTGAGGTTCGGCCCCGCCATCTGCACCTTGAAACCTGAATTTAACACACCCACAGACACAGACACACACAGACACACAGACACACAGACACACAGACACACAGACACACAGACACAAAGACACACAGACACAAAGACACACAGACACACAGACACACAGACACACAGACACACATGCACGTACGCGCACACACATAGATACACATATACACCCGGGCACACATGCACACAAGCACAGACAGACACACAGACAGACACACAGACAGACACACAGACACACAGACACACAGACACACAGACACACAGACACATGCACACGCACACGCATAGACAGACAGACACAGACATAGATACAGATACAGATGGACGGACAGACAGACAGACAGACAGACAGGCAGACAGACAGACAGACAGGCAGGCAGGCAGACCATCCGCGTTATTTTAGTATTGGAAAACTGCTCCAGAATCTCTCTCGTAGAGGAATGAATGAGCCCCATTCTTGCCTGTAATGATGGAGGCGGGGGGGGTGTCCCAGGTCAGGGTCACCACTGTGCCGTTGGCGTTTGTCTGCAGCCTGGAGTCAGAGATCTTTGGGCCTGCGGAGGGCAGGGAGGATGGGGTAGGTTAGCAGAACCTGGGTACGGTTTACAATAATCTACCAGAAATGAAACTCACACACAAATGAGTCACACCTCTGAACTGTCTCACCTGTTTTTTTGGGGGTTTTTTTGTCTCATTTAGCAAAAGTAAAATGAAGAAATAAAGTAGAAATAAAATTTCTAGTCGAAATAAAAGACTATGATGCTTGTTAAGACAGACAGGTAGTGTATTGACCAATCAAGTGCCAAGTAACTGTATGAGGGGCAGAAGGGCTGTATGAGGGGCAGAATGCAGGACTGTATGAGGGGCAGAAGGGCTGTATGAGGGGCAGAAGGGCTGTATGAGGGGCAGAATGCAGGACTGTATGAGGGGCAGAAGGCAGGACTATGAGGGGCAGAAGGGCTGTATGAGGGGCAGAATGCAGGACTGTATGAGGGGCAGAAGGGCTGTATGAGGGGCAGAAGGCAAGACTGTATGAGGGGCAGAAGGGCTGTATGAGGGGCAGAAGGCAGGACTGTATGAGGGGCAGAAGGCAGGACTGTATGAGGGGCAGAAGGGCTGTATGAGGGGCAGAATGCAGGACTGTATGAGGGGCAGAAGGGCTGTATGAGGGGCAGAATGCAGGACTGTATGAGGGGCAGAATGCAGGACTGTATGAGGGGCAGAAGGCAGGACTGTATGAGGGGCAGAAGGCAGGACTGTATGAGGGGCAGAAGGCAGGACTGTATGAGGGGCAGAATGCAGGACTGTATGAGGGGCAGAAGGCAGGACTATGAGGGGCAGAAGGGCTGTATGAGGGGCAGAAGGCAGGGCTGAATGAGGGGCAGAAGGGCTGTATGAGGGGCAGAAGGCAGGGCTGTATGAGGGGCAGAATGCAGGACTATGAGGGGCAGAAGGCAGGGCTGTATCAGGGGCAGAAGGCAGGACTGTATGAGGGGCAGAAGGGCTGTATGAGGGGCAGAAGGGCTGTATGAGGGGCAGAAGGCAGGGCTGTATGAGGGGCAGAAGGCAGGACTGTATGAGGGGCAGAAGGGCTGTATGAGGGGCAGAAGGCAGGGCTGTATGAGGGGCAGAAGGGCTGTATGAGGGGCAGAAGGCAGGACTGTATGAGGGGCAGAAGGGCTGTATGAGGGGCAGAAGGCAGGGCTGTATGAGGGGCAGAAGGGCTGTATGAGGGGCAGAAGGCAGGGCTGTATGAGGGGCAGAAGGCAGGGCTGTATGAGGGGCAGAAGGCAGGACTATATGAGGGGCAGAAGGGCTGTATGAGGGGCAGAAGGCAGGACTGTATGAGGGGCAGAAGGGCTGTATGAGGGGCAGAAGGGCTGTATGAGGGGCAGAAGGCTGCTTCTCGGAGACAGGAAGTACCCAGCAGGCGCACGTTGGCCTCCTGGCGGCCCAGCGGATTGGCCGCGTGGCAGGAGTAGATGCCCATGTCGCTGGCGTTGAAGGCGGGGTTAAGGATCGACAGCGCCGTGGTGTCCGGGCTGATCCGGTACTCCCCCCCGCCGCTGATCACCTGACCACCGCGGGACCAGGTCACCGTGGCGACGGGCACCCACGCGCCGGCGCAGGAGATGGTGACGACCAGGTCGCCGTTGGCGACCACCGCGGACGAGACCAGCGGCGGCAAGCCCGCCGGCCCTCCTGAAACGACGGCACGGAGAGCGTGTTTATCATGTGTGAGAGCGTGTTTATCATGTGTGAGAGCGTGTTTATCATGTGTGAGAGCGTGTTTATCACATGTGAGCGTGTTTATCATGTGTGAGAGCGTGTTTATCACGTGTGAGCGTGTTTATCACGTGAGAGCGTGTTTATCACGTGTGAGAGCGTGTTTATCATGTGTGTGAGCGTGTTTACCATGTGTGAGAGCGCATTTACCACGTGTGAGCGTGTTTATCACGTGTGAGAGCGTGTTTATCACGTGTGAGAGCGTGTTTATCACGTGTGAGCGTGTTTATCACATGTGAGAGCGTGTTTATCACGTGTGAGAGCGTGTTTATCACGTGTGAGCGTGTTCATCACGTGTGAGAGCGTGTTTATTACACTGCACAAGCAGGGATCATCAGCTCTGGCCCTCACACACATATAAAGAGAGGATGGAAAACCAGCAGTTCTTAGCCCTAGAGGACCGTGAGTTGCTGATCCCTGCCATACAGCTTACTGCATACTTTGAGTATGTGTGAGTGCATATCTGTTAAAACACCAGAGCCCAATTTAAGGCTCATTTAATTCATTTCTTAGTGTTTTAGTTCTCATTGGATTCCATACATTTTTAAACAGCTAAAAGGATGAAATTTATTTATGCAGCATGCAAAGTCTGAATCCCTCCTTGCTGGCCCGATTACAGCTGTCATTTGCCGAACACTGCCCTCTAGTGGCAGAGTTTGGGACGCAGACGAAATCGACGCTCAACAGATTCAGATTTTCACATTAAAAAATCGGGAGTTTAAAGATTCAAAGAAAGAAAAAAAAGAAGTATGACACCGAATGATTTCTTTGTAATTAAACATATTATTTTTATTCTTACTAATAACAATAAGTGTGTGTGTGTGAGTGTGTGTGTGTGAGCGTGTGTGTGTGTGTGTGTGAGCGTGTGTGTGTGTGTGTGTGTGTGTGTAAGTGTGTGTGTGAGTGTGTGTGAGTGTGTGTGAGTGAGTGTGTGTGCGTGTGCGTGAGTGTGTGTGTGTGTGTGTGTGTGTGTGTGTAAGCGTGTGTAAGTGTGTGTGAGTGTGTGTGAGTGTGTGTGTGTGTGTGTGTGAGAGTGTGTGTGAGTGTGTGTGAGTGTGTGTGTTTGTGTAAGTGTGTGTAAGTGTGTGTGAGTGTGTGTGTGAGTGTGTGTGTGTGCGTGTGTGTGTGAGTGTGTGTAAGTGTGTGTGTGAGTGTGTGTGTGTGCGTGTGTGTGTAAGTGTGTGTAAGTGTGTGTGCATGTGTATGTGTGTGAGAGAGTGTGTGTGTGTGTGTGTGTAAGTGTGTGTGTGTGTGTGTGAGAGTGTGTGAGTGTGTGTGAGTGTGAGTGAGTGTGTGTGTGAGTGTGAGTGAGCGTGTGTGAGTGTGTGAGCGTGTGTGTGAGAGTGTGTGTGAGTGTGAGTGAGCGTGTGTGAGCGTGTGAGTGTGTGTAAGCGTGTGTGTGTGTAAGTGAGTGTGTGTGTGTTTGTGTGTGAGTGTGTGTGTGTGTGTGTGTGTAAGTGTGTGTGAGTGTGAGTGTGTGTGTGTGTGTGTGGAGGGCTCATACAGTGGCAGGCCCAGTCATACTCACGCGCAGTGACGCTGCAGTTCTGCTGCAGGAGGGGGTGTCTGGCCGTGCAGACGATCTCCCTCCCGCTCAGACTCGGGGTCGGGGTCACCATCAGGTTCAGGTCCCCGCTGCCGCTGACGCTGCCGTTCAGAGCGGGGAAGGAGAGCTGCGCCTCGGGGTCGCCCCCTGGCCACCGGCAGCGGTACTGCAGGTCCTCTGTGGCGTTCCCTCCGACCGAACACATCAGGCTGCCCGACGGTCGCTCTGCGAGGGAGGGAGGAGTTAAACGTTATGTAAATAACGCTTCATTTAACAGGCCGCTAGGCCTGTAGCGTAGTGGTTAAGGTACGTGACTGGGACCCGCAAGGTCGGTGGTTCCATCCCCGGTGTAGCCGCAATAAGATCCGCACAGCCGTCGGGGCCTTGAGCAAGGCCCTTAACCCTGCATTGCTCCAGGGGAGGATTGTCTCCTGCTTAGTCTAATCAACTGTACGTCGCTCTGGATAAGAGTGTCTGCCAAATGCCATTAATGTAATATTATGTAATGTACTTAGGTCACCATTTAGATTTGGGAGCAGCCAGCAGCCTAGTGGCTAAGGAGAGTGACTTGAAGTTCCTTTAACCACACATTGCTCCAGGTGGGATTGTCCCCTGCTTAGTAAGTCTTTTTGGATAGAAGCGTCAGCTGAATAACTAATGTAATACTTACAGAGGCAAGTACAATAAAATGGGCTGTAAAATGTATTTACATAGAAGCTATATACATAATAAGGTACTTACTGGCATTTACTGACTTTGTTTCACAAAAATCAAAGTAGTTGCCTAAAGTAGCTGTGCATTTGTCCAGTAAATACAAGGCAAAATACTGTAATTTCTCTTAATCTGTTCCTAAAAAAGCAATTCAAACCATTTTCAAAAGTCATTTGAAAACAAAATAAAAAAAAACCCCACCACCATGTGTTTGCGGAAAGGATTATGCATTTTGAGCATCGGGACACACCCAGCTAGACATTCCAGTTTCAGAAGACTTGGGAAATTAAACCTTTATGAAACTCCAAAACAGGCGGAACTACAACATGCCAGTGACAGTCTGAATTTGACCAATCATTGTATGGGACTGTGAAAAGTGACATGTTTTCATTGGTGCACGTCGTGATTGACAACAACAAATTAGTCTAGAGGCACTCCCTACGATTAGTGCCTTTAAGGTTATGCTACAGAGAGCCCTACAGGAAACATGTAATTGCTTTACCTGATGCTGACTCAATTATGCTTTTTTAAAATGCACTTGTAGCCTACTGCGTCTGTGTTTGACTTTTTGTCATGTATATTGTATATGCCTTATTGTTTCTCATGTTGTAACTTTATGTGTGCCGTCTTGGCCAGGACTCCCTGGAAGAAGAGATCTTGTATCTCAATGGTGACATTTCCTGGTTAAATAAAGGACAAATAAAAAATAAAAAAAAATTGACAGGTCACCGACTCCACCCTTTAGAATTATGAAACCTCGTTCCCCATCACAAACTTGCATTGCAAGTAAACACGGATGGTGTAACATGCAGACAATTTTCATTATAATGTACATGTGGGCTTTTTGGAAAATGCACATTTCACAGAAATTTTACTATGCTGAAATATCTGCACTAACCTAGGGCCAGTTTCGCAGACAGGGATTAAGCCTAGTCCAAGTTTCTCCGTACAGAGCTCAAATTAGGCCAGAACTAAACTTAATCTGTGTCGAAATGTGTGACAAGATATTTTCTGATCCTGAAAATAAAATGCATTCCAGTGTACTGTTGAATATTCCATTTCTATGAGCTTGAACATCGGGTGCCCTACCATAGACGCTGTCATTTTACCACAGATGCTAACCTACCATAGACGCTGTCACTTTACCACAGACGCTAACCTACCATAGACGCTGTCACTTTACCGCAGATGCTAACTTACCATAGACGCTGTCACTTTACCACAGACGCTAACCTACCATAGACGCTGTCACTTTACCACAGACGCTAACCTACCATAGACGCTGTCACTTTACCGCAGATGCTAACCTACCATAGACGCTGTCACTTTACCATAGATGCTAACCTACCATAGACGCTGTCACTTTACCACAGATGCTAACCTACCATAGACGCTGTCACTTTACCACAGATGCTAACCTACCATAGACGCTGTCACTTTACCACAGATGCTAACCTACCAAAGACGCTGTCACCTTACCACAGATGCTAACCTACCATAGATGCTGTCACTTTACCACAGATGCTGACCTACCAAAGACGCTGTCACTTTACCACAGATGCTGACCCTACCATAGACATTGTCACTTCAGCACAGATGCTAACCTACCATAGACGCTGTCACTTCACCACAGATGCTAACCTACCATAGACGCTGTCACTTTACCACAGATGCTAACCTACCATAGACGCTGTCACTTTACCACAGATGCTAACCTACCATAGACGCTGTCACTTTACCACAGATGCTAACCTACCATAGACGCTGTCACTTTACCACAGATGCTGACCTTACCATAGACATTGTCACTTCAGCACAGATGCTGACCCTACCATAGACGCTGGCACCTTACCAAAGATGTTGATGGTGAAGTTCCTCCTCAGCCGGGTTCCGGTCTCAGCGTTGACCAAGAGGCACGTGTACACCCCGCTCTGGTGGGTTTGGACGTTGGTAAGGTTCAGGGTGCCCTGCGACACGGGGAGGGTCAGGCCCCCAAAAACCCAGGACACGGTGGGGGCGGGAACTCCATTGGACGCACAGGAGAGCAAGAGCGAGTCGCCCAACTCGAAGGCGTTTTTCTGGGGACGAATTTTCAAAACCGGCTCATCTGGACCATCTAAGGGGGGATTGGGAGAGAAGGGAGGGAGAGAGACAGAGAGAGAGGTGAGGAGGACAGTGGCAGGGGGGAGAATATTTATGGAAATAAATAGGCAAAAAATAGATGTGTTGCCATGAACAACATCTCATGATCCACAGGATCTTGAGATGGTCCACACAATAAAGACCGACATCACACGAAAACGGCAAACTTAACGGACAGAAAGGCTTTCATAGGATGTATAGAAGAGAAAGTGGAAAATTATTACGGAGTTTGCAGAACCGGCAGACCACAAGTATACAAGTAAAACAACGACAAATGCTGGCATGGCCAGAGATCAGGCCATTAACAAAATATAGACTCCTGGGCGCAAAAATAGGACACATGAGTGAACTGATATGATAAGTTAAACGATGATGAAAAGTGAAAAGGAGGGGAAAAGGTTAGGGCAGCAGGTGTACATTCTTAGAGGAATGCCTGGATGGCTGAAATGCTTTGAGAGAAGATGACGGTGAAACTGAAGTGTCAGAATGCTACATGCTCTCAAATGTGTGTTAAGCTGTAGGCCAGGAGTTTCCAACCCTCTTCCTGGAGATCTACCGTCCTGTAGGTTTACACTCCAACCCTAACAAAGCACACCTCATTCAACAGCTAGAGCAGGGCTGCCCAACCCTGTTCCTGGAGATGTACCATCCTGTAGGTTTACACTCCAACCCTAACAAAGCACACCTCATTCAACAGCTAGAGCAGGGCTGCCCAAACCTCTTCCTGGAGATCTACCGTCCTGTAGGTTTACACTCCAACCCTAACAAAGCACACCTCATTCAACAGCTAGAGATCTCATTGTGCTGCTAACACAGAGTCAGGGGCGCCAAATTCAGAGCGAAATGGAAACCAATAGGAAGGTAAATAGTGATGAATCGGAGAAGAACGTAATCTTACAGAGCACGGTGATGTTCCTGACAACGGTCGCAGAGCTGAACGGGTTGGTCAGAACCAGGGTGTACTGGCCAGTGTCGTTCCGAGTGGGACTCTTGACCGTCAGACGATTATCGACGATGGTGTGTCGCGTCCCGTTGGTGATCTCCTGCCCGTCAAAGGACCACTTCACCGACTGCGCTTCTCCCTGCCCGGTGCTGTAGGACAGGCTGAAGGCGTCAGCGCCCTCTTTGATGTTAGCAGGCACCGCACTCACGGACACGCTCTCGAAGTCGTCTGCAGGGGGCGGAAATCAACAGTTGCGATGGAAAAAATTAACAGTCATAAATTTATAAAAGGCAGTGGAGGCCTAAATCTACAGGCCTGTGCCAATAATGGTAAAATGGTAAATGGTTGGTATTTTATATAGTGCCTTTATCCAAAGCGCTGTACAATTGCTTCTCATTCACTAATTCATACACACACACTCACACACCGACGGCGATTGGCTGCCATGCAAGGCGCCGACCAGCTCGTCAGGAGCATTTGGGGGTTAGGTGTCACGCTCAGGGACGCTTCGACACAGCCCGGGCGGGGGATCGAACCGGCAACCCTCTTACTGCCTGAGCCATGTCGCCCCCATGTATGTCCATCAAACTGACTTGCACTATCACTGAAGTCGCCGAACTACGTCTATCCGTATTAAAAACGGTCAAATGTAGAGACACATATGCGACTGAGTCATGGCCACTTATGACCAGACGACTAGATAACCGGGCGGCCTGTAGCGTAGTAGTTAAGGTAAATGACTGGGACATGCAAGGTCGGTGGTTCTAATCCCGGTGTAGCCACAATAAGATCTGCACGGCCATTGGGCCCTTGAGCAAGGCCCTTAACCCTGCATTGCTCCAGGGGAGGATTGTCTCCTGCTTAGTCTAATCAACTGTACATCGCTCTGGATAAGGGCGTCTGCCAAAATGCCAATAATGTAATAACCGGACCGCCCCTCGATCGCAGGCCACTCACCGAACACCCGCAGGGCGAACTTGGCCTCGTCCCGTCCCATGTCAGGCTTGAACATGACCACCTTGTACTCGCCGCCATGTTTGAGCTGCACGTTGCGAATGGTGAGCGAGCCGTTGCGCTCGATGAGGACCGTGTCGAACTCGGCGGAGATCTGAGGCGGGGCGATGGAACCCAGGGTCCAGGTCACGATCGTCTCCCCGTCCTTCAACCACACGACCGTAGGGTCCACGGCCCCCGTGTACTCCACCCCCAGCGTTTTGTTACGGCCGACCTTGGCGACCGTCGAGGGACTGGGGACCGTGACGGTAAGTTGGCCGTCAACAACACCTTCGGAAAGAGAGAAACAAAATATGAAATTACCGAATGTAAATCCATCCATCCATTATCCTAACCCGCTTATCCTGAACAGGGTCGCAGGGGGGGCTGGAGCCTATCCCAGCATACATTGGGTGAAAGGCAGGAATACACCCTGGACAGGTCGCCAGTCCATCGCAGGGCACACACACACTCATACCCACGGGCAATTTAGACTCTCCAAACAGCCTAACCTGCATGTCTTTGGACTGTGGGAGGAAACCAATAATAAAAATTATAAAACCAATGTTGAGGTGGTGTCACATTGGGCTCCACCTTGTCCCAATAACCAGATCTCCAGACCTAATAATCAACCCATTTGACACATCCATTACATTACATTACATTATTGGCATTTGGCGGACGCTCTTATCCAGAGCGACGTACAACAAAGTGCGTACCCATAACCAGGGATAAGTTCGCTGAAAGACCCTAGAGGGAAGTAGAATTTTTTCATCCCTACCTTTGCAGGTTTACAGCTCTCTAGTAGAATAAAAAATATTAATCATATGTTCTAATAGGACCTTGGAATCATCCCTTTTCTGATATTTTCTCTTACAGCTAATTCTGCCACTGGAAAGAATGATTCGCAAAATGAACAACAACCAACTAATTGACCTTGAGCAAGCTGAGATTTTTAAAAATTAGGATAAAAACACAAAAATCACAGCAATATATATATTTTTTTAATGATAAGATTACTCTTGATGGCGTAACAATAACAATGCAGTTATCTTTCTTGAGTTTTCAAAGAAATATAAAAGTATATATTTAAATCTGCAATATGTCACCCAGCACTGTGTCACTGAACATTTTTTTGGTGTTCTGGGAACGGCTAGTTTAGAGCCACAACATAGCATAGCAGAAGTGTCAATATACACTCACTGAGCACTTTATTAGGAACATTTTTACTTTATTACACCTTCTTATTCATAGGATTATCTAATCAGCCAATTGTGTGGTAGCAGTGCAACGCATACAACCATGTAGATATGGGTTAGAAGCTTCAGTTAATGTTCACATCAACCATCAGAATGGAGAAAAAATATGATCTAAGTGACTTTGACAGTGGAATAATTGTTGGTGGCAGACTGGTTTGAGTTTCTCAGAAACTGCCAATCTCCTGGGATTTTCATGTCTCGAGAGTTTGCAAAGAAGTGTGTAAAAAAACTTTTTTTTAAATCCAGTGAGCAGCAGTTCTGTGGACAGAAATGCCTTGTTAATGAGATGTCAGAGTTTGACCAGACTGGTCAAAGCTGACAGGAAGGTGACAGTTATGCAAATAACCACACATTACAACAGTGGTGTGCAGAAGAGCATCTCTGAACACACAACGCATCATAACTCTAAGTGGATAGGTTACAGCAGTAGAAGTCTAAGAAATAAGTCTAAGAAATACCTAATAAAGTGCTAGGTGAGTGCATGTCTGTCACTAATTGCCCAGAGTCCAAAAACGTCGTTTCCAAAACCGACGACGGCTCGATTCATAAGGAAATAGGTCAATGACGCACAGTACCAAATTCAGTCAGGCGGGATAACACAGATTTTTTTGTAGTAAATATGCATCATTTAAATTGACTTGGTTGAGAACACAACAGTGTCGTGTCAAGTACTAGAAAGCGTCTTCAGAAATTTTCTAGATTAGATCACGTCTCAGCATTCTAAGCACAAGTTTCGTGTAAGAGACTAAACTGGAATCCATAACTTGTCACTGGCCCAAGTTCAAAAACCTGTACAAAGACACACTGACATTAGAGTGTGTTTTCGAACGTGTGTTCTTGTGCCAAGAACAATTTTAGAAGTGCGTAAAATCCCTACGTAGAAATATGATACAAATTTCACGAATTTAGCTCCTCGTCCACATTCATTGTGGTCACCGAGCAAGAATTGGACGTTTGAAAAATGTTTGCTTCTTTGTGACTTTGTAAACCTCGAATGAAATAAGTTAAGCTCACGGTAAGATTCTCTCTAACATGGGACAGCTGAACTCGTATCTTTCTGCGCTTTCAGTGATAATAATCCATCGCTCTCCCGTTATCGCAAACAATCGTGAACAGCACTGAAACGCTTATTTAAAGCTTTTTTTTTTGCAGCTTTTTTTTTTTAAACCAGTAAACACGTGAAACTACATTATTTTTCCCCGCTGAGGTAAATTTAAGTATTTAATTTGAAGGAGCAGGTAGAAAAGCATAGGAAGGATAACGGGCCGGAAAAAACATGATATGACAATATTTAGTTTAACGTGTTTTCGTAACATATATATGATTAGCACATATTGAACTGCCAGATAACCTAGCCTGCCTCTGCTAACGCTACTCCTGCCTTTTTCCTGTTTTCTTTTCATTCTTTCTGATTTATCCGGCTTAGCTTCGCTTGCCTGTACATAGTTTCGTTCAAGAATGAACAATAACAATCAACGTTTCACATTTTTGCAGACTTACGTCTGCATTTATTGAATCACAGAAGAAGTCGTAAGAGTTGTAAACTTGCCTCCCATCAGGAACGATAACAGAACTCCCAAGCAGGTGTGTTTAAGGGCGCGCCGGCTGTGCAGCGGCATGTCTGAATATTTTTGTATTTTCTTTATATTTTTTACGGCAAATGTGATCGTTGAAATTGTATTTTGATTGTACTGCTTTAATTTTTAATATTCCGATTCAGAATTTAATTTTCGAACGATCGTCTCATCTTCTGCGTCTTTCATTTGCTCGGCTTCATTCCCTCGGGCTGTGTGCGGTTTGCGATATCGTAATAAGACAATCATCTCCTTGTCCTGTCGCTTTTCTCTAACCCCGCCTCCATTCGCAGGTGGGCCGGGCAATCTGTCATCGGGGGAAAGCCGGACTCACCTGTGCTCGGCTTTGATTGCGCACAGTCGTCTGAACCACGCGAAAAGCAGAGTGTGTCCGTGCAGAATAGTAGTTATTAGCGCAGCCGGCGGTGCTAGGTTGGGCTTTTCGTTGGAATGAATGAACGAACGAACGAATATTAGTCAAGATTCTCGGAATGCACGAATTTCGAAGACGTAATGGAATATTCTCTCAATTTCAATGGGCATTCAAATCTCAATTGTTTTATGTGAAGAATCATAGGCAACATCTACGAAATATTATTGCTTTGTTAATATAATTTTTTATTTATCTATAGTTAAGTAGAAGGGGAGCTTCCATTGTTCGCCGTTTTGGTCTCAGTTTCCGAAAAGTGGAGGAAAATATCGCTGGGAGAAGGAGAAAATGAACCGGTCTTCCTTGCTGCTGCGACCCCGCGGCAAACATAAACAAGCGGGTCTGTCGCATGCGGGCACGCGAGTTACCATGTACCCGCATGGGCACTGGGTTTCTCATCCTCTGAATCCAGTTTCGAGGTCTAATTCTGTTTTTACATATGGGTTTCACTCAGCAGGTCAGACTGGTTTCTGTTCTTTTCTCCCAGAACAATGATTGTGCGTCAGAAATGGATATGTAAATAAAACGTACAGTAAACCATGCCTACCTTTTCAATAACGACCGGGGTCGCCCGTAGAACTATTTGTTTATTAGGCCACAAGTGAAGTAAGAATATATTATGCAAAGTCAGCATAGTTATACAATGGGGCTATCGAATGAACCTACCCAGTGTGTTAAAATAGAAAATATAGACTCTATATCTTTTGATTTTCTTTGTATGTTCAATTTAAAGAAATCATAGGCTATCCGACTCATGCAGCCTACCAGACGCATGGTTGTAATTAAACTGCGGAATGAATTACAACAGTGAAATTCACATTCAACACAAAATGGGAAACTTTTTTTTTTTCCAAAGAGCACACCTTAAATTGGCTTTCTATGACTTCCCTCGTCGCTTTGAAAAAGGGGGAGCAATCCTCCAAGGAGCAATCCCCCCCCCTTTGAAATAAAGTCACAAGTGAGCCGTCATTAAGCGAGCCCTTCCCTCTTCGTGCTTCAATCCGTTGCTCGCCGGTCACCCCTCTTGGGAATCTCGTGTTCCCCGCGCGGGGATGAGGGCGTCGCGCCGGCGTGTGCGCGCGGTGTGGTTGTCACTACAACATAACGGAATGAGATCGACAGAAATCGGACCAGTCAAACCGCATTCTACGCTGCCGCGCCTCGCCCGGTGCCCTGTGCGCCAGGCCCGTGCGTTATGTGACCGGCGGGATCGGAAACATGAAAGCGGGCCGTATTAGTCCGAACACCGGAGTGGTTCATCTGTTGGCCACGATAGCTGTGAGAGATGCTGACTTCGGTCACGTCAGTAGCAGGGGAACATGGTTCACACATTCACACGCCGTGCCCCTAATTGAAGAGCTTATATAAATACAGCTGCTAGAGCTATATTGTCAGTCAATACATAAATACATTACAAAATTCCTTCAATATCCCCCCCAAAAAAGACATTTTGTCCTGGAAAATGACAAAATTCCCTCAAAGGCATTAAGGTACATGACTGGGACACTCAAGGTCCGTGGTTCTAATCCCGGTGTAGCCACAATAA
This sequence comes from Conger conger, assembly GCF_963514075.1. Classification (NCBI taxonomy): domain Eukaryota; kingdom Metazoa; phylum Chordata; class Actinopteri; order Anguilliformes; family Congridae; genus Conger; species Conger conger. The sequence continues at coordinate 6,104,052 of NC_083760.1, read as the reverse complement.
AATCTGCACAGCCGTTGGGCCCTTGAGCAAGGCCCTTAACCCTGCATTGCTCCAGGGGAGGATTGTCTCCTGCTTCGTCTAATCAGCTGTACATCGCTCTGGATGATAGAATCTACCCAATGCTAATAATGTAATGTTATGTAATGGTGGCCCCCCCTACCTCCCTCAACAGGTGCAGAGGCGATTCTTGAGACTGGGGTGGGGGTGAAGGGGGCAATACTCGGGACCCCAGGTTACCTGCCCATAGGTTTTGCCTCTGGACGGATCGCCCCCTAGCCAATTACACTTCTTGCCTGTGCCTACAACTGGCCCGATGTTCTTCCGTTGGGCAGCATTTTTCTACTTTTTGTCTTTCCAGTGTAAATCATTCAATGGTTAATCGGAACATCATGGTTTCTATGGGTTCCTTATAGTGCCAATAACTCGCCAAACAGCTTCGCCTAGCTTCAGGAACGAGTCACGAGAAAGGGTCAAAGGTCACCAAAGTGCTATTCGTCTACCTGCTACCCCTTAAAGGGGTGCACATTTTAAAATAGGGCGAAATGTATCAAGTAGGCCTATGTAAGTTATATTTTACCTCCACACTGTCGAGAGCACTGAACCAACAAGTCTTGGGTTTCCTGACTCTGTCTGGGCTGAATGTTTGCTTTCATACAGTAATATCCTCTTCGCCGCGTGTCTTACAGTATCAGATTAGGCGGCCGGCTACTTTCTGCCTGGCATGTCTTCGGCCGTCCGCCGGTCTGTCTCGCGTTGTTCTTCAGCGCGGTGCTAAGGCGGAACCTGACCCCGCAGGCAGACCGGGAGGAATGCGCTCGGGAACAGGAGGCTGGCCTGGAGCCTGGTGCAGATCTGAAGAAGTGATAACAGAACACGGCGCTGAGGGACAAAAGACAATGTTCTCATTATGATATCCAATAGGTATGATGAAAGTTAAAACGTTATACGTAGTTATAACGCACCTTGGCAAACAAGGATTTTTGCATGACACAGTATCTCACAAATTGAATAATTTTAAGACTTATTTTATTATTTGGCAGATTTTTTTATTGTTGCTGTATGATGAGTGGCCTCTGTGAACGCTGATGAAAGATGCATGATAATGTGTCGATGCAAGATTGTTAAAGGTACAATAGGTCATTTCGGACTTCTAACGGTCAAGAGAGGAATAGCAGCGACAAACAACTTCAAACCACAACACTGTTTATCCCTCCCCCTCCTCTGTGAACGTGCTGACATTGAAACGCCATTGGCTGTGGCAATTAGAACCAGTTTTCAGCCAATGAGCTTGAATTATTGTACGGTTATGCAGTGTTTCGGTACAAAGTGTCGGGCCGTCAACTGTATATTTTGAAACCCGGATTTAAGGACTATAAACACAGGCAGAGGGTGAGTCAACCTGTCAGTGAGGAAAGGATTTACAATGGTCTTGTAACAATGTTTTAACGCAAACATCTTACCTTTAAAGATACGGAGAAGAGCGTTGTTTGGTTTCAGCGGTTCATAATGATGAGTGAGCTGAACCAATCGCAGTGTTCCTGGCACAAAGCTCCTTTGTGTTCCGAACTTGTCATCAGAAGCCAGGCACCGAGTTCACTGGATGCAATGAGGTGGAACACAGAGAACTTTCATTACGAGGAATGATAACATATACACATAGTTACTTATTAATTTTTTTAAAGCTTACATGGGGGTTTATAGTAACTCGAGTTTGGTAGAATATCTCCTTACCAACAGGCCCACACAGACACTTACAACTTAGCAATTGGTTGGTGCAGTTCCTAAACCTGAAAGAAAAAATAAACGTATAAAGATGACCTCTCAGAAATTCATATTCTGATTATACTTGGTCAATAACAAAGGTAAATGGAAGAATAGACCATATGAAGTACGACAATCTTCCTTGAGGGCCACAATGGCTATAAAGGGCCATTTCCCTCATTCCCATTGGTCTGCTGTGTTCCCTGTATTACAGGGCTGAATAAGGGGGCTTGTGTTTGTTTCTTGATTCCATGCCAACTTCTGCCCTTAATTACAGCCCAATCTCTTGGTCTAACATTATTGATTAGCTTGTGAATCTCAGATTGTTTACTTTTTACGAGATGTGTACTGTGGTTTAATCTGGACGTGATGCAGTCCTGGTGTCCAGCACTGATAACTGATAAGGGGAAGACATTGGCTCCGGAGGCCGGTCCGATCCCACCCTGGGTGTGTCAAAGTATCTCTGAGCGAGACACCTAACCCCCAAATGCTCCTGATGAGCTGGTTGGTGCCTTGCATGGCAAGTGTGTGGTGTGTATGGGTGAATGAGAAGCATTAATTGTACAGCGCTTTGGATAAAGGCGCTATATAAATTCAGGCATTTACCATTTTACTGGTAAGGATTAATTGGTATGGGGCGGCACGGATGGTGCAGTGGGTAGCACTGCCGCCTCACAGCAAAGAGGTCCTGGGTTCGAATGCCTGTCGGCCGGGGCCTCTCTGTGTGGAGTTTGCATGTTCTCCCCGTGTCTGCGTGGGTTTCCTCCGGGTACTCTGGTTTCCTCCCACAGTCCAAAGACATGCAGGTCAGGCTGATTGGAGAGTCTAAATTGCCCGTAGGTATGAGTGTGTGAGTGAATGGTGTGTGTGCCCTGCGATGGACTGGCGACCTGTCCAGGGTGTATTCCTGCCTTTCGCCCCAATGTATGCTGGGATAGGCTCCAGCCCCCCTGCGACACTGTTCAGGATAAGTGGGTTAGGATAATGGATGGATGGATGGATGAATTGGTAAGGATCAGGGCTTGCAACCAACAGGTTGCAGGTTTCATTCCCAGGCAGAATGCTGCTGTTGCACCAGTGAACAGCATACTTGACCTGAATTGACTGTATATATCAGTATATATACAGCTGCATAAATGGGTTTACTTACTTTCAAAGTAAGTCACTCTGAGTGCTGCTACCCGTAATGTAATCTAATGGAGTCATTTGTGGAAAGGAAAGCCCACGAACACACCTGCCCTCCAGGAATAGAGTTTCCCAACCCCTGCTGCTGAGGTTGATCTCAGTTAATGGCATTCAGGTCACCGTGAGGTTATCGCTGAAATTCAGTACTGAAGAGAGAACCTGTTGTTCTATGAGCAACTTTGAATATGCATAAAGATTGGACTAATGACTAACGTCTTATTTAAAAGAAAACAACAACATTTTCGGAAGTATAGCTTTTTTCCGACTTACTCAGATTTGGACGAGATTTCATTTTCATTTTCGTGCAAATTAAAATGAAAATAATAATAACGTGTTAGCTTAGCATAAAGACTTGAAGCCTATTGGAGTCAGTAGCCTCCCTCCTTCAAAGTGAAGAAAATCCAAAGCTGTCTTATTTACACCAGGTATCATGTGTATTTCAAATACACGTGTGAGGAAAAAAATTAAATAAAATCAGAAAAAAGGTATATTTTCCCAAAATATTGGCATATGAAGGCCAGTGAATGTGTATGTGTGTGTGTGGATGTGGGTCACTCTAAACATTTCAGGAAATCATTTTATGCAGAGAAGGCAGTTTCCCAAGGATGTTTTCCTGAGAACATGCCTGTTCCCTCCAGAGCATACAGTTCTGTACACAGACACAGCTCCCTATGGGGGAAGGATGGCCCAGGGACCGTAGCAACCAAGCCCCTGGGACTTATTCCAACCGCTTATTCTTTTCTCTTCTTTCTATTCTTTCCCTTCTGTCTACTCCTAGCGCCACCCATCTTGAGATGTTGGAAAAATAGGAAATCTAGAAAACATGAATTAGGCAAATGTCCTCGCTCTTTTCGAATGTCAGTTCGAATCCGTGTCAGTTGCAGACGTGGCAGATGCCTGGCAGATGGGGAGAGGTGGAGCCACAGGTCAAAGAGAAAGATTAGGATTTCCCAACTTCTACTTGACTAAATGACTGGGACACGCAAGGTCGGTGGTTCTAATCCCGGTGCGGCCACAATAACATCCGCATAGCCGTTGGGCCCTTGAGCAAGGCCCTTAACCCTGCGTTGCTCCAGGGGAGGATTGTCTCCTGCGTAGTCTAATCAACTGTACGTCGCTCTGAATAAGAGCGTCTGCCAAATGCCAATAACATAATGGGACATTTAGCGAGTTGGAATGTCCTTAAAGATGGCGGATCTCAATCGAGTCCCGGGTCAGGACGCAAGTAAGAGAAAAATGGAGGAGAAAAATAAACGATTGGAATGAGATTTGATTTAGGATCAGCTACTCTTTATACCTCATACTGATAACGAGTAGACAGGATATGGAAACCCAGGGGACCAGAGGTTGACATTCCCCCTGAACAGAAGTTGGCAACCCAGCTGCGGCTCTCCAGGACCAGGGTTGGGGACCCCAGCGCACCCTGCGGCTCTCCAGGACCAGGGTTGGGGACCCCAGCGCACCCTGCGGCTCTCCAGGACCAGGAGTGAGGACCCCAGCACACCCTGCGGCTCTCCAGCACCAGGAGTGAGGACCCCAGCACACCCTGAGGCTCTCCAGGACCAGGAGTGAGGACCCCAGCACACACTGCGGCTCTCCAGGACCAGGAGTGAGGACCCCAGCGCACCCTGCGGCTCTCCAGGACCAGGAGTGAGGACCACTGCACACCCTGCGGCTCTCCAGGACCAGGAGTGAGGACCCCAGCACACCCTGCGGCTCTCCAGGACCGGGAGTGAGGACCCCAGCACACCCTGCGGTTCTCCAGGACCACCCTGCTCCTGAATCTCACACCAGAGGCATTGCAGTTTATTAAACCTCTGGTGTCAAAAAGCTAATTTCACCATTGAAGTCCATCCATAACTATGAATTTACCCTTATTTTCGACAGTACCTTTAAACTGATCAAATTACTCTCCGATTTTCTTTCTCTGAGCTGCACAGAAGATATTTTCTCAATTCCTATTCGCCCTTAATTTAGGTGCCCATTAAACATGATCTGGTGTCAAAAAAGCCCCAAACTCAAACATGGCCTCCATGAACTGGCTTCACGAGCCACTGAGCTGCTCCCAGAGGGATCCATGGAGCCAGGAAGCGGAAGTGGTCTCCAGTTCTTATCCCAACGGGGAAACCTGATCCTGCATCAGGAGTCTCAACCTCCAGTCCCAGAGGGACGCAGTCTCCTGAGGTTTTTGCGATTTCCTTTCAATCAGCAGCCAATCAGCAGCCAGTACAGACCTCAGAATCAAGGTGTGCAAACAACCAATGACTTAAATTAAGCAGGTAGTAACAGTAGCCCTCCATAATCCAGTATTCTTTCCCAGTATTAAAAATAATAATAATTTTGGACAGGATTTCAATAATTGGATAGGATTAAATCTCAAAATTAGGTATTTCAAAACTATAAACCGTGATCCTGCTCCTATAAATCCGGATAAGGATTCGGTAATCCAATCCCACTTAGTCTAAATCAAATGTGGGTTTTGGGTATTGCAAAATTCTGAGGACTATGCAAAGATGGCAAGTCTAGATTCAGCAACCCTGGTCTTGCGCTATCCGGATGATCCGATCTGAAAAGTTTTTGAAAAACCGGGACAAAACCCGCAAGATCAATTTGATCTGGGATAGGAAAAAAAAAAAAAAAAAGAAACAAAAAGGAATTTCAGGTGTGCTTTAGGCATGAAAGCAAACAAAATTAACATAAATAGCATTAGGGACTCAATACCAAGGGAAGGGATTGGACCTTTTCTCTAGTCCAGGGCTGTCCAACCCTGTTCCTGGAGATCTACAGTCCTGTAGATTCACTCCAATCCTAACAAAGCACACCTCATTCAACAACTAGAGCAGGGCTGCTCAACCCTGTTCATGGAGAGGTTTTCACTCCAACCCTAACATGGCACTCTTGATTTAATCGTTTCCAAGGCAGCTCAACAGGATCTCTAGCCGTTAAACGAGGTGTGCCTTGTTAGGGTTGGTATGAACAAGGGTAGGTCCCCGGGAGCAGGGTTGGGCAGCCCTGATATAGTGTTAGACAAGAAAATCAGGTTCATAAAAACAAAAACAAAAACATTATGAAATGTAACATATTTAATTATTGCGTTTGTTATGACACCACAAAAGAAATTGGCACAGGTTATGAAATTTGAAATGACATGCCTTATACCTACAACGCCCCCCATTATGAACCTAAAACGACCTCATTTCTAAACATGTTTTGCGAGGCCCTTTGTTCAATACTACAAATGTGACTTCCTGTCGCATTCAAAATGAGGTCTGCAAACATCAGATTTTGATCAAACTTGGAATTAATCCTGTGTTTGCACGCTGACAAATGAGCCACTTTCTGGCCAAGCGCTTCGCAAATTCAGCCACTTCTTGGCTAGAATGGGAAGAGCTTCCCCCCCCATTGTTGTCTAGACACACTTGGAGCCACTTAAAACCTTTTTTTCTCTCTTATCTGCCGAGATAAGATCGTCTTCCACAGAACACAGAGAAGATTTAGATATGAAAAAAAAAGACTCTTTATTGTTACGGTCGGGTGATGTAGACGCAGGGTTAAAGAGGCGCTTGTGGTTAGTGAGAACCACCCCCACCCGCCCCCCCCCCCATCAGCACTGCTGCAGAAACGGTGATGCATTTCCATACTCTTTAAAAAGGCGACAGAAAAAGAGGAAAACAATAATTACCTGTATAACAAATCTCAGAAGCATTTATCTCCCGAGAACCGACTGGCTTCCATATTTACACATAGTAACACTTTAAAAATTCTCTGGTATGTTACAGTGGCATAAACAAACTGTACAGACGGTTCAGTATAGGCTGTACTGGCCTCCGTGAGAGTACAGAGGTGAATAACGTGGTCACGTACAGTGCGGAACACGGTACGCAGAAAGAGGTTTATTTTCATGGACGCGTTGGGTCGTTTCGTAGTGCAGAATGGAGGGTTTAAGCTCAAGGCGATCCCTAATCAAATACATACACATCTATATACACTGTAAGGTTGTGGCGTGCGATTGAGAATGCATCATCGTTTCCGTGGTTGCCAGTCCTCGACGGCAGTGTCACGCTGCCCACTCCAGCTACGGAGAGAGCAGGGGGGAGGGGCTGTGGGGGGGCGGGGTCACAGAGAGAGGGGGCTGGGTCCTGCTTCTGGATTGGCCGGGTTGCCAGGAACGCACCATTTCAAAGGCCCAGGGGGGGGGGTGAGTTCCTGGGTTCGGTCCATCTAAGAGGAGGGGGGAAAACAGAGGGCTCAGAGCAGGGATTACCTTATTGGCATTTGGCAGACGCTCTTATCCAGAGCGACGTGCAGTTTATTAGACTATGCAGGAGACAATCCTCCCCTGGAGCAATGCAGGGATGGGCAACTCCTGTTTCTGGTTACAACAAAAACCTTCTGGCTCCAGAGGACTGGAGTTCAGAAACTCTGTTCTAGCCCTTTCCCCCCCTCCATGTCATCACTCATCATCTATCATTTCTTCTCAATCCGTTTTTGCTTTAGTTTATGATGAATATTATACTTATTAAAGGCCAATCCCCGTTATTTCACAGTTTCCCCCCGGTTCCTTACCCTCCTGTGCGTCTCTCTGTGCCCTCTGGCGCCCCCTGCTGGCCCTATACCCTCCCTGCCTCTTTGAGCTTGGCCACCAGGTCCTCCACCGTCTCCACCTTCACGCCCGCCAGTCTCTGGGGCGGCTCGTCCACCTGCAGCACCTCCACCCGCGAGGTGAGGTCCACGCCCAGGTCCCCCGGCTTCACGTTCGCTATCTTCTTCTTCTTCGCTTTCTGAGGGGCGGGGAGGGAGGGAGAGAGGGAGAGGGAGGGAGAGAGGGAGAGGGAGGGAGGGAGAGAGAGGAGGGAGGGAGGGAGAGAAAGGAGGGAGGGAGAGAGAGGGGGGAGCGAGGGAGAGCGGGGAAAAGAGAGGAAAGGGAGAGAGGTGAAGGGGAAAAGAAAGATCGAGAGAGCAATAGGGGCAGAGGGAGAGAGACACAATGTCACAAGTCTGTTTGTCTATAAAGAGGACATAGCTGAACATAAGATATAATGTGTGTTGAAGTACCATAATGTTGGGCAGGGTGGCGTATCTGGGGGTGTGTGTGTGTGTGTGTGTGTTGCAGTACCATAATGTTGGGCAGCGTGGCGTATCTGGGTGTGTGTGTGTGTGTGTGTGTGTGTGTGTGTGTGTGTGTGTGTGTGTGTGTGTGCGTTGCAGTACCATAATGTTGGGCAGCGTGGCATATCTGGGTGTGGGTGTGTGTGTGTGTGTGTGTGTGTGCTGCAGTACCATAATGTTGGGCAGGGTGGCGTGTGTGTGTGTGTTGCAGTACCATAATGTTGGGCAGCGTGGCGTATCTGGGTGTGTGTGTGTGTGTGTGTGTGCTGCAGTACCATAATGTTGGGCACGGTGGCGTGTGTGTGTGTGTTGCAGTACCATAATGTTGGGCAGCGTGGCGTATCTGGGGGTGTTGAGACGCAGATCTGCAGTCAGCACAGCCGGCAGGTTTATCTTTATGGTCTCCAGTCCTCCGTCAATCTCCCTCACCACCTTCACCTTCTCCCCCTCTACGGTCACCTCTGAGGCGAAGGTGCCCTGGAAGTTACAGCACAGCTTTGCGTGACACAGGGAAACCCGTTAATGAAGGACATGAAACGCAAGCCCGACATCTGGTGGCCGTTTGGTGTAATTACACAAATTACACTTTTGCACACTCACTTTTAATTAAACTACAGGTGGAAGCGCGTATATTATGAAAGGCTTTTTAGGGAACCGAGCCAAGCACGATGATATTAAGTTTCAATGTAAACAAATATTTCAATTCTCATTCAGTTGCTGAACTGAAGTGTGATATTCAAAATCGGAGAGGAGTGGAACCACTTTATAATTCTAAACAACATGTATTTTACACAAATAAAATGGGCGTACGACTGATAGAAGCAGTGAAATGTTTAAAACCGTTTAGCGTACATCAGTTTGTACGAGCCTTTGACCTTTGGCTGACTGCTTGTGGAACGGTGTTTACTGTAGCACACTGAAACCAGTCCTACTGATAACACACACCAGGCACAGGACAGTGACTTTCAACTATAATCCAAGACAAAAGTTCTAGAAGCACCACTCACTTACAGTTTAAAATATGCATGCAGTTTAATTTAACGCATTACATTTTTCCTATATATTTGAGTACTTTCATTTTATTCGTTACATGCATCCAAAGCCTCCGGTGGATTACTTTTAGGATCTATTACCCCCTCCAATTTAAGCATTTTTCAAAGCAGTTTTACAGTGTGGCTATACATTGGAAGCACTGCACTTTAAGCAACTCAAAATGTCTTCTGTGTGTTTGCTTGTGGGGACACAGTGATTGGTTGCACTTTAACTAGACGGCTTCAGTCTCTGCCAAATCTGCCCGGCAACAGTGCATCCGAGGACAGAGGGCAGTGATTACACAGCTCACAGACAATAAACCATTACAAACACCAGTACACACTGCATGTATACTTAAGCCCATCTTTTCCCATTGCACATCCGTTCCTACTGGCCTGGCCTTCCCAGAACGCACTGCGGCCGATCAAACTACTGCTTCTGCATATTAGCATGATGTCAAAGGCTAACAATTGGGGGGAAAACAGGACACAACCTTGCAGTCCGACAAACCACCTCAGTGCACAGAGAATATACCTACAGATAAGCTAATTGTTTATTACACATTTGTTCTGAGATGTTTGCGCATACAAATAACAATGTGACTTCCAAATGCAATCGGGCACATTGAGAGGTTAAATATTGGACTCTACCCAATGTTGAGTCATATGTAACAGGTGAGAATATAGCACACAGTGGATTGGCTGAAAAGGCCAGGGCGGATAAGAGAGAGAGACTTTGGAGAGAGAAATGGCTACAGGTCTTCAGTCACAGGCAAAGAGGAGCCCTGAGCTCCCAATGACCCACAGGCAGAGGCAGGACTACACGACCGAGCCAATGGGCTGACTGAGCCAATGGGCAGTAAGAGCAGTTGTCTGGCAGTCAGAGGGTTGCTAGTTCGATTCCCGCTCTGGGTGTGTTGAAGTGTCCCTGAGCAAGACACCTAACCCCCAAATGCTCCTGACGAGCTGGTCGGCGCCTTGCATAGCAGCCAATCGCCACTGGTGTCTGAGTGTGTGTATGAATGGGTGAATGAGAAGCATCAATTGTACAGCGCTTTGGATAAAGGCGCTATATATAAATGCCAAGCATTTACCCTTTAGAGTGCTGTGTCCTAAAGTCCGTTATACAGGTGCCAGGGAGGAGAGAGGAGACGGGGGTTTGACTGAGAAGGCCAGGACGGATAACAGCGAGTGACTTGGCAGAGAAATGGCTACAGGTCTTCATTCGCACAGGTCAGCAGCGCTGAGCTCCCACTGACCCACAGGTTCTGCTAAAACTGTACCGCAGACGGTTATACTGGAGAAGGAGGAGACGGTCACAGACCTGAGGCCAGTCCAGCAGGGCTGCGGTCATCTGGCCCGTCTGGTTGCAGTCGTCGTCGATCGCCTGCGGACGCAGGACAACGGCGCCGTTCAGCGGCGGAGCGCGTGGGGGGTTACACGGCGGTTAAGGGCGAGGAGGCTCGTGCGTTTCATTGGGAAACGGCGGGCCACACGGCTCACAGACGCCGCACCACTGCTGCCACAGCAGGGTTAAACTAACATGACTCAATCGCACACAGATTACACACAAAAACTCAATTACCCACAATGCCCATCGTGGATTGCGTCGTTTATAAAGGCTATTCACTGAGAGCTGGACACAAGAACATAACAGTGTATTAATTTAAAAATTCCGGAAAGTGAATAAAATTGTCTTAACGGTGTAATCATGCAGGTCTCTTCATTGCAAACGGGACCTGTAGACTGACCCCCCCCAACTCCACAGGTGGGGCGTGGGACTGGTTTTTACCTGTTTGCCCAAAATGACCATCTTGGCCTCCTCCTTCTTGGCGAGGGCAGCCATGATCTTGGAGACCTGCAGGGGGCCCAGCGCCTCGTAGTCTTTCCCCGAAACCTCCACGTGGATGCCCCGGTCTGCACCCATCGCCAGCGCTGTGCGGATCGTCTCCTGAAGCGGCACACAGCGCACATTACACATAGCACACAGCGTGTACAATACACATCCACACACAGCGTGTACAATACACATCCACACACAGCGCACATTACACATCCACACACACCGCACATTACACATCCACACACAGCGTGTACAATACACATCCACACACAGCGTGTACAATACACATCCACACAGCGCACATTACACATAGCACACAGCGCACATTACACATCCACACAGAGCACATTACACATCCACACACAGCGCACATTACACATCCACACACAGCGCACATTACACATCCACACACAGTGCACATTACACATCCACACACAGCGTGTACAATACACATCCACACAGCGCACATTACACATCCACACACAGCGTGTACAATACACATCCACACACAGCGTGTACAATACACATCCACACACAGCGCACATTACACATCCACACACAGCGTGTACAATACACATCCACACACAGCGTGTACAACACACATCCACACACAGCGTGTACAATACACATCCACACAGCACACATTACACATCCACACACAGTGCACACTACACATCCACACACAGCGTGTACAATACACATCCACACAGCGCACATTACACATCCACACACAGCGTGTACAATACACATCCACACACAGCGTGTACAATACACATCCACACAGCGCACATTACACATCCACACACAGCGCACATTACACATCCACACACAGCGTGTACAATACACATCCACACACAGCGTGTACAATACACATCCACACACAGCGTGTACAATACACATCCACACACAGCGTGTACAATACACATCCACACAGCGCACATTACACATCCACACACAGCGCACATTACACATCTACAACACAGCGTGTACAATACACATCCACACAGCGCACAATACACATCCACACACAGCGCACATTACACATCCACACACAGCGCACATTACACATCTACAACACAGCGTGTACAATACACATCCACACAGCGCACAATACACATCCACACACAGCGCACATTACACATCCACACAGCGCACATTACACATCCACACACAGCGCACATTACACATCCACACACAGCGCACATTACACATCCACACAGCGTGTACATTACACATCCACACAGCGCACATTACACATCCACACAGCGCACATTACACATCCACACAGCGTGTACAATACACATCCACACACAGCGTGTACAATACACATCCACACACAGCGTGTACAATACACATCCACACACAGCGTGTACAATACACATCCACACACAGCGTGTACATTACACATCCACACATGTGGATGATGCATGAGCATGGACCCTACGTCACACATCTGTACTCTGCAGTGGCCAGGGCAACACCCGTCCACCTGGCCCAGAGACAGACCGCACGGACCCACCTGTACTTGCTGTGGGCCGCAGCTGACCGCAACCACCTCCTTGATCACCTTCTTCTCCTTCAGCTTGACGGCCTCCTCCACAGCGATCTCGCAGAAAGGGTTCATGGAGTGCTTCACCCCATCCGTGACCACCCCGCTGCGGTCTGGCTTTACCCTGATCTGGTGGGAGAGAGGGGGACCAGGACAGACACTCAGACTGTGGTCCAGCTGTTCTCTGGTTTGCGGGGAGAACAGATGGCCAGTGGAGAGTCTACACTGTCTGTCACTAAGTTTTTTGCGGAAAGCCTGACGTATAAACGATCGACCTGTGGATCCTGAGGAGCAAGGAGCAGGGTTGGTGGCGCATTTAAACAGCGCGACTAAATCGCATCACTTGTCAATTAGTAACAGTCCCTTCAGTCACACAATATCCAGTCGGCGTGGGTCTGACTTTGCTCACGTCTCTCCAACAGAGGCCTAGTGCATGACTGGAACCCGGAAGGTTGGTGGTTCAAGCCCCGGTGTAGCCACGATAACTAACCAATGTAATGATAACGACCATCTGGAAGGAGAGGGGAGTTACCTGAGGATAAGGACGGCTGTCCGATCCAGTCAAAAGCAGATTGAACAAGTTTACCGTTACATGCCAGCTGCACAGAAGCACTGGTAACACAAGAAGCTGGCTTCATATCACAGTATTGAGTTGTCCAATTGCAAAACTCCCAGCCTAATAATATTTAACTTTGCTCATCCTACTATGGTCAAACAATATACAAGACTGATTTTTTTCTGACGACTATTATTGATTGAAAACAAACAAAAATGGTTATTGAGAAAGTGGATGACCCTGCAGAAAAAAACAAAACAACACAAGCTAGCCTATATTTTGAAACAGCTGGTAGCCCAGCTCAAGGAATGTTTTGAAACAGCTGGTAGCTGGTATTTCAAGCTGGTCATAACTGGATTTTACAACAGGGGAGTTAACAGAAGGAATTTGAGCATGGATAGCCACTCATTAGGCGCAATAAAACATTGTTTTCATTGTGACTGTGGGCGTCAAGTGAGAACAAAAAAGACCTGGTGTCGAGTTACCACCAGGTTGTGAGACAGTCACCTAAACATAGCACTGTCCTATATTAGAATTGGCGGAAAGATTCCGAACTGTTACCTAGTCGGCTATCTATCTTAAACGCTATCAAATGCGAGGTGAAGACCGCAAAACAACCCGGCAGAACCGGTAGCTACAACTCTGCTAATCTAAACACGATTATTGACAAATAATTTAGTTACAGCTTGGCAGTAAATAACGATGGACACATGCCTCCTACGTGTACCTTTAAAATAATAATAATAATAATAATAATAATAATTAGCACAAACTATACACATTCTACGATGCACAGGTTACGCATGTGACAACGTATTTTTTGTGGTGTTAATGGATAGCTAGATATGTGCAAATCCGACCTGAGCACAATGGTCTTTGGAAAGGGGCGTTCTGTAGCATAGTGGTTAAGGTAAATGACTGGGACACGCAAAATCGGTTGTTCTAATCCCTGTGTAGACACCGCACAGCCGTTGGGCCCTTGAGCAAGCCCTTAACCCTGCATTGCTCCAGGGGAGGATTGTCTCCTGCTTAGTCTAATCAACTGTACGTCGCTCTGGATAAGAGCGTCTGCCAAATACCATTAATGTTAATGCAATGTTAATGAAAGTACACCTTCTGATGTCAGCCTGGCAGGTTACGCTAGCTACGTGAACTCGGATAGTGGATCATGAAATACAGGATGATTGCAATGCCGACCTTGATCCCTGTGAGCTAGCTAACGTTAGCAAGGGGTAGACACGAGTAACAAACAGCTGTGTTCGTCTAACTCAGCTTGTCTAGCACGAAAGCTTGCTGATAATGAGCGAAACAGATCGTGGGTAATGTACATCATGAAAAGTGAACTCGGTAGGTACCTTGACAGCATAATCAATGACCCGCTTAACTCCGACTAGAACCCGAGCCATATTCTCTCTTCTGTGCCGCAGGTCGGTTGTACTCAGAAGACTTTTACGGAGGGCCAGTCGGACAGGATTCACTGTGATACCAGTTTTGTGGTTGGGGTTTGACGGGTCCACCCAGTCCTAAAACGAATCAAATCACGTAGAGCCTAAAAACCGTCAATCAAGTCAAAGCAGTAGCCAATCATGCTTGAATAAGTCGGCTTCTAGTGACCAATAGGGTTTCAGATGATTGAATTCTATTTCGGGTGGAAACAAGCGCTTATTAATGTTGAGTTCCCCAAAGTGTAAATCATTCATATCTAGGGTAAAGTGCATCTGTACTGCATTACTGGGCGATCTGCAGCTCCTGGAAAATCCACCGTTACCTTACGAAAAAAATAAAATAAAATAAAATAAAAATACGTAACCTTACGAATTACAGACGCAGAACACGCAGGTGACAGTCCATGGCAACTTCTTTGTGGAAAAACATTAATAGAAAAAAACAGTGTAGGAGCCATCTGAACTTGATTGTCAGAAAAAAAACTACTACTGCTACGACTAATAATAATAATAATAATAATAATAATAATAATAATAATAATAATAATAATAATAATATGACGAACCATATATACATAAATGGGAGGTGCTAATCTATGCAAGGCAGTGTTCATTCAGCCTGTTATCAAGTACTGCTTTCAGTGGTCCGGCCTGTCGCTTATAGGAATGTCCTATGCGTTTGATGTGGGCGGGGGCCCTTTTATTCAGGGTGCACACTCCCTCTCTCTCCTGGGAATAAGAGATCCGTTGGTTGTCACTTTAGCTCACTGTTGTTCCCTTATGGTACATTTTTGTTTAGCCTACAGTGTGGCCACACAGTAGCCTGGGTGACGAGTTTGCAATGAACTAGCTGGGCACATATACCATTTCACAAAATCCTATGGAATTTACAGAATTTATTTATTTATTGGCCAAGTTTAATGTAGGTAATGGTTTATGCCAAAAACACTAAACTGAAAAAAATGTGCTTCATTTGATAAACCAACAATTTTACTTCAATTTAATACATATATTATTAATGAACATTCATTATTTATTTTAGGTTTATTCAAATTAACCTAAAAAAAAAAAAAACCTAAAAAGCATAGGTATAACAAACTGCAGTAAAAACTTTTTCCAATAGAATTTTTTTTTTTTTTTTTTTCAGTGTATCCAATGTAAGTCTAGATAGTGGCAGGATGGATGGTAGGCATGTCCCACTCTTACCACAACCAGTAATATAATCTACAATCAACAAACTCCTTTCTCAAGAAACAGAAAATGTCAGACCATAAGTTTATTTTTTTTATTTTTTATTTAAATGGTGCCATTTTAGGTTTAGATCAAAGCCATCCTCCTAAAACTGATATATAAACAAGTGAACTGTTTAAGAGATTTAAGTGATTGACAAACCCCCTAATTCCAGTGTGGAAGAGTACGTTGCAGTTTCTTACATTTCCTGACTTTCCCTGAAAGTAAATGAACAGAGAAGCATTTATTTCAACATGCCTTTAAGACACGGGTGTCAAACTCCGGTTCTGGAGGGCCGCAGTGTCTGCTGGTTTTCGGGTTGTTCGCAGAACCTGTGGTTCATTTAAGTCATTGATTGGCTGAAGAATCTGAACCTTATCTGGAGGCCTTAATTGGCAGCTGATTGAAAGGAAACCACAAAAACCAGCAGACACTGCAGCCCCCTGATAATCCAGTTTGACACCCCTGCTTTAAGACATAGCTTATCAATGATCTTCCACAGGAAAATATATTGTGCATGTTTCTTTAAAAACTGCATTAACATTGTTGTGCAGTTTACATTTAAGTACATTGGGCTCTAATACATGGGAGTCAGTAACGATGCTTATATCTGCAACAATATATCAAACTACAAGAGCCCATATCCGTTAAAAATTATGTATGCATAATTATCCTATCTGAAAATAAGGATTTTATTTGTTGAAAAGTATAGAATGAATATGCAAGAGAACACCAGAACAGTTCCCATCGGTCACTGTCCCCCCGCGGACAGCCAACAAGATCATTTTGAAGATTGTTCCTGAAATAAAAGGGACGCACGATCGACACACTATACAGACAATGCATCAAATAACAGGATTTTCATTTTAAAAATGACAACCATGGGTAGGTGATCACATTAGACGGATGTACAATCTGTGGAAACAAGGGTCTCTCTCGATTATCGGTGTAATATTGGGTGGATTTGTAGGCTATCCGAAGTATTGTACGGAACGCAACGAATGCTTAAATGTATATCAAAAGTTAAACGCAGGTTTGAATTTATTTAAACAAATGCCACTAAGAGATTGCCACAAGTGGTCGTCTGGGCTATTTTCAAAAGCAGTAACAAGCTAGCTGCAAGATCCATCTTAGATTCACGCTGGCTGTTCATGCATTACATGGCTCTTCGGTCGATAAACCGCATCATAAAATAAACGTTTCCGTTACTGACGGCACATTCAGTTTCTAAGGGTCAGTTTGAAACATGATATTTAACAATCACCGCTTTAAAAAACTCTAGTTTCAAAAAGATTTATGGTGCGAAACCAGGTCGTAGTCATAGGTATGCTCGCCGGAAGAACTGGTTCTGTAATGTGGCACCATGTCCGCATCATGTGGTTTTCCAGAAAACCCGGATTGGATCTTAGCTGTCAGCTGAGAAGACCAGCGTGATCGCCACAAATGCGTATTCTCTTTGTTGCCAATAAAAAGGTTCGTCTCGGTGGAGAATGACAAGCAGTTGAAATCACTCATGCAGCCACATAATCTACGGAATCATCCGGTAAAGCAAATGGTCGACGTCACATGTATTCATTTTCTTTTGTCCGAGGAACGGAACCCATGCAATCCAAGTTCCTGCAACGAGAGGTTCCTACACACACAATAAACATCAATTCCATTTAAAAAAAAATGTTTCACAAACAAATTAGACGGAACAAAATAAAATGTCAAAACATCGAGTCTTTCTACATTTAAGAACAGAGATAATCATACTCTTGTTTGGCATGTGCCTCGCGTGCAAACAGGTAGTCAATCTAGTCTTCAAAATGACTGCTAGCCAGCTAGCTAGCAAGGCAAATGAAACAATCCGTCAGTATTTCAAACTGTTAAACGCTCAGAATAGTTGATACAATCACAAGCAACGCTCCGTAATATAGTTTATGAACTAAGCACGATACATACTAAATTGAAAAGGCGGTAGACGCAGCAACAGTAATGAAAAGTATTCCACTCCATATTTTGGCATGTGCAACCCTCTGACACGACTGAAACTGCAAGCTTGCGGATGGATACGTGATATACACCGCTATACTACGGCTCGGCCGAGGGCGAACAGAAAGGGCGACTGCAAGACTAAAAAGCGAAAAGGAGAACTGCCATTAAGAACCGAAGTCTTTTTTTGGACACATTTAAAAAATACAAAACAGTATCCGCGTTTAAAACACCACAGCGATTATCAGACGAACGTAGGACGCCCGCCAAGACAGTGACTGAAGAAACGGGCGGAGAGGAATGTCAAAATAAGACGAAAAAAGGAAGCAGAGACGAGCAGCCAAACATCAGTCCTAACAGCGGTCTCCATTTTAACTGCTCGCCCGGTCTGCACCTCACGTGTCCTGGACTGTCTCTCTCACATGACCCGAGTGTTTGTCCCCGTGATCAGCACTTCCATCTCCGTCTCCGTGTCACTGAATATCACATTTTAAACGCGAAGCCCCATGGATATGCTAGAACAGACTCTGGATACCACCACAAGGTAATAACGCGTCCTTTTTACTCTTGTCTATCGTATCTCCCTGGCTCTTGAATGGCTTCCGCGGCCCAACCACCATTTTCTTGTACCGGCTCTGTGGAGCTTAACATTTTCGCCAAGTTAGGTGGTTTGATGCATAAGATAGCTTGCTGTGTTCTGCAGAGTCGTTTTTCTAGCCTGCTAATATTAGCGAGCTTGCAAGCCCTAGTTAGTGTTGTTACCGGTATGGTTCGCTTGATCTCCGTCTTGATGCATCACCAAGCTATGCATGGTGTAATGACATAAACATATGAGGAATTGATTACTTTCAAGTTACTTATAATAACTTGGACTATTGCTGTTGTTGTTGTAGCCGGTTGGATAAATAGGCTTACTCGCCGGCTAGAGCTAGCTAGATGAATTCGAGTGAGGTGGATTTTAATAAAAATTAAAATTCGATTTTAATTAGCTTGTTCTGCTAGTGCAGTAAGTTAGCGGCTCAACGTTTCGAAATCGGCTGATTTCCTGTACTAATTAGACTAGCTAGCCTACAATATAACTAGCTTATTATAATTATTATCTATCAAAATTTGGATTTTGGACATCAGTGGTCTTTGCTAACCGTAACTAGGCTATCCAGCTATTAGTCTAGCTTTGTTACCCAGAACAATTCTTAGTGAGGTAGGTTAACTCGAGCTAAAGTTTGACAATACGTTGACAGTTTGCTTGCTGGATTGTAGCATTTAATTATTACACAAATAAACATATAGTCTATACATTTTTGAAGTCTCGTTGGGATAAAAATGAAGAATCACTTGCTAGCTATCGGCGCTGTTTATTTATGGATCCTCTGGCTATGTGATGATGGTGGCGCTTATACATTGTCTGCTCGTGAAATATGAAGTTAACTGGAACGGACCGTGCAACTGTGCTGGCACTACGAGAATATCACTTTGCGTATACACTCACCGGCGACTTTATTGGGTATGCCTAGGGCGTCTACCTGGTACCCCTAGAACAGTCCGAATTCCCCGCGTCATGGATTCAATGAGGTGCTGTAAATATTATTTACATTATATATATATATATATATATATATATATATATATATATATATATAATACACACACACACACAGGACCAGCTTGAGACGTGTGCTTTGTGACATGGTACATTATCCTGCTAGAAGTATCCATTTGGGGAAAAAAGGCAGACTGTGGCCATAAAGGCATGCACATGGTCAGCAACAATACTGAGGTATGCGGTGGCAATGAAATGATGCTCGGTTAGTATTAAGGGACATTAACGCATGCCAAATAAATATTCCCCTCACCATTACATGGCTCAGGCAGTAAGAGCGGTCACCTAACCCCCAAATGCTCCTGACGAGCTGGTCGGCGCCTTGCATGGCAGCCGATCGCCGTCGGTGTGCGAGTGTGTGTATGAATGGGTGAATGAGAAGCATCAATTGTACAGCGCTTTGGATAAAGGCGCTATATAAATGCCAGCCATTTACCATTTACCACCACCGTTGATACTCAGCTTTTGATTTGTGGCCTTTTCGTTCGCTTTAACAAGTCTACCCGTTCTCCTCTGACCTCTCTCTTTAACAAGGCGTTTTTACAAGGCCACAGAACTGCAGCTTACTGGATGTTTTTTTCTTTATTGCACCATTCACTTACTGTAAACGCCAGAGACTGTAGTGCAGGCAGCTGTTCCTAAGATGCTGGCAGTTACAATCATACCGTGGTCAAAGTTGCCTAGATTAGGCTTCTAGCCTATTCTAATGTTTGGTCAAACAAAAAAAATGTCTGCATGTTTTATATGTGAATCTGTAGCCACTAGACGCATGATTTGCTGTTTGAAGGAGAAGGCTGTTTGCCTTAATTATCAGGTGTGCCTAATAAAGTGGTTGGTTTGTGTGTGTACACCCTTCATCCAGCTGCTGAGTGAACTAAGCCCTCAACTGAGATCTATGTCCTCACATACTGTCTTTAAAAAACATTTGAAAAAATATCTGATGTCTACCTAATCTGCTACTAAATATTCATCTCAGTTATTTGTTTCTCTTCTTCTTGTATCATCCCATGTTTAGTCATCATCCTATGTTGTCTTTTTTTTTCTCATATCATCCTATGTTCAATCATCATCCTATGTCTGTTTCTTCGTTTTCGTATCATCCTATATTCAATCATCATCCTATGTTGTCTGTTTTTTTCTTTCTTATATCATTTTATGTTTAATCATCATCCTATGTTGTCTGTTTCTTCTTTCTTATTTCATTTTATGTTTAATCATCATTCTTTGTTGTCTGTTTCTTCTTCCTTATATCATCTTATGTTTAATCATCACTCTATGTTGTCGGTTTCTTCTTTCTTATATCATCTTAGTAAGTAGTAAGTGTTGGTTAGGTGTGGAGCTCTGTACAAGCCTGTTAGGGCTTCGCTCCCACCTTGCACAGATTTGTACTAAAATTTGTGCTAAATAAATAAACAAATAGCTAAATGTGTGTGCCAGACTGTGCAACATCGTTCAGTGAGAGGAGCTGCTGTCTCCCCCTTTTTTAATTCTCCCGACTTTTAAACACTGTGAAATGACAAACATCCGTCCCCTTTCTCTTGCAGTCACGAGAAACAAGAGGAGGAGGTTGTGCAGATTACGGAAGGTAAGATTCGACCCCGTTTTATTTAACCCGGGACTTTAACTACTGCTCGCTAACTTTACAAGCTAACGACGAGTCGAATAGGCACGTGCGGACAGCCCTGTACGACTCTAGGTTGTGCCCACAGTGGTGCTCTGTGAGACTCCTTAGAGACATCAGTTGACTTCAATCCAGTTAATTAAATTTGGTGAAAGGGGGGTTTTCTTACTGTACTTGCTTTGATGGAAAAAAAAACAAAAAAAAAAAAAAACGTTGAGGACCTTTCAAAGGCAGAAGCGGTTCAAACGCTTCTGAACAGTGGCTGCATTGTTTCAGCACTTGTGGTGTGGGTTTTTTTTTCTCGTATTGTTGAAGCTACGGTGTAGTTACGGCTGTCCACGTTTACTGTAAATAGAAAAGGCTGCAGTTTCCCCGAATCGGTTACCACAACCCCCCTCCATGTTACCCCCCCCAATCTCACGCCCCACAGGGGATAACGGCGGAGGAGCTGAGCAGACGGTTACCATAGCAGGAGTACCGCAGGCTGCAGCGTTCGTCGACCACAACATCCAGTACCAGTTTCGCACGGAGAACAGCGGTGGACAGGTAACACCCGTTTAAAAAATAAACAAATAAATAAAAAAACTACAAAATTACTACAAATGCCTTGCATTACGTTATGGTTATTTTAGCTGACGTTTTTTTTTTATATCCAAAGCTATGTGCAGTCGGTTTGACTAAGCAGGGGCCAATGTTCCCTGGAGCAATGTGTGTCAATCATCCAACAGCTGATCTTAATGTGGCTATCCTGGGGCTTTAGCCACCAATCACCCCCGGTCCAAGTCAAGCACTTCAGCCACTGGGCTACAGACTGCCCCCTGCAAGGATGCCCTACCCCCCTGCCAGGACGCTTCATGGTTATAAGACTGCTTTCTGGACCAGACTGCTTTCATATAGGGACCAGTCTATCGCCTAGTGGCTAAGGTGCATGACTGGGACCCGGAAGGTTGGTGGTTCAAGCCCCGGTGTAGCCACGATAAGATCCGCACAGCTGTTGGGCCCTCGAGCAAGGCCATTATCCCCGCATTGCTCCAGGCGGGGATTGTCCCCTGCTTAGTCTAATCAACCGTAAATTGCTTTGGATAAAAGCCTCTCCTAAATTGCAAATTATTAGGTATTATTAGCTCAGAATGTATTGAAATCTCATGCCTTGAATCAGTCCAATGCATCGTGGCGAACTTGGTAAATAGTTCAGAGCAGAACTGAAAATGTCTTTATTCAGTGCGGATGCTTGATTGGGGGGCCTCGCGGTTTGTCGTGAAACCACAGGAGTGGTTTTGTGGACCGGGACTGCTACTGTAAAAGGCCTGTTGTCCCCCCCCCCCCCCAATGGATGGGAGAGGTTAGCCTGGTTGCTAGCGGCCTGCGCTAATCTAACGGTGACGTGTTGGGGCTCAGCTTGTCACGGGAGGGCCGACGTTAACTGTAAACACTGCTGAATGGTGCAGTCATGTGATTCCAATCCCTCACTGTGGCTCGTGTCACATGTCAGTCAGGAGGTGGGTCACATGACGGGGGTAATTCTGCCGACCAAAATAACAAGTGCGCTCTTCCTGAACAAGGCCCGCTTTTGACTGAATATTAGATCAGGTGCCGGCTGCGGTGGTGTGTTTCAGCCGGTGTGTGACAGACGGGAGGAGATGGCTTTGCGGTGAGAGGGGACTGGCCATGGTCAGTGTGTCCCATGTACTCAGCCATAGGGGCTGCTGGGGATCCAGTCGACACCAGGACCCCAGGGAATTATCCGACTGTTGCAATGCTGGGGTTGTTTGCTTATCCGACGGCGCTGTCTGCGGTGTCTCGAATCTGGACCGAGGGATCCCGCAGAAAAGCTGTATCCTAATGGAAATTAAACTTCCATGTGTTCCTTGAATGGGACTTATGAATTTATATGAATGTGATGACTGGACTTCTCTGTCTCAGTGCTGTAGCTGTGCTTTGGGGGAAAGCCTGACCGGGAGATCGGCACTGATTTTTGCCTGTTTTGTTTCGTGCAGTGATGAATTCGTGTTCTGACTGGTTCGGTTATCACCTTTGGTGTGAATGGCCTGGTTCCTCGTCATGGTCCGACCCACACGGAGTTCTCCTGGAGTACTGTGGGATTGTGGGGCGGGTGTGTGCCGGGGTAATGCTCAGGGTTTGCAGAGAAAAAGGGCTAACGCTGCCCTCCCCTCTAACTCCTCCTCCAGCTTCATGCCCCGCCCCTCTCCCCTCCGCTGCAGGTGACGTACCGCGTCGTCCAGGTAACGGACCAGCAGCTCGAGGCCGGGGACGACGGGGGAGGGGCGGTCAGCGTCGTCTCGACCGCCGCCTTCACTGGGGCACAGCAAGCCGTGGCTCAGGTACCGTCATAGCAACCGGGTTACACCTGTGCAGGTACCGTCATAGCAACCGGGTCACACCTGAACCAATACAGTCATAACAACCAGGTCGCACCTGAACCAATACAGTCATAGCAACCGGGTCACACCTGAACCAATACAGTCATAGCAACCAGGGCACATCTGAACCAATACAGTCATAGCAACCGGGTTACACCTGTGCAGGTACCGTCCTAGCAACCAAGTCACACCTGAACCAATACAGTTATAGCAACCGGGTTACACCTGTGCAGGTACCGTCCTAGCAACCAGGTCACACCTGAACCAATACAGTCATAGCGACCAGGTCACACCTGAACCAAAACAGTCATAGAAACCAGGTTACACCTGTGCAGGTACTGTCCTAGCAACCAGGTCACACCTGAACCAATACAGTCATAGCGACCAGGTCACACCTGAACCAATACAGTCATAGAAACCAGGTTACACCTGTGCAGGTACTGTCCTAGCAACCAGGTCACACCTGAACCAATACAGTCATAGCGACCAGGTCACACCTGAACCAATACAGTCATAGCAACCAGGTCACACCTGAACCAATACAGTCATAGCGACCAGGTCACACCTGAACCAATACAGTCATAGCAACCAGGTCACACCTGGGCAGGTATTGTCACGGCAACCAGGTCACACCTGCGCAGGTGCTGTCATGGCAACCAGGCCACACCTGCATAGGTAATGTAGCAACTAGGTTACACATGCACCTGTCATTCAGTGGTCTACTGTCTGTAGTGCTTCTGTATTTTATGTCTGCAGATTTAACTGTGGTCTAACCTTGTTCCTTTGCTGTGTGTGTGTGTGTGTGTGGTTGTATGGTGTGTGTGTGTGTGTGTGTGTGTGTGTGTGTGTGTGTGTGTGGTTGTATGGTGTGCGTGTGCCCCTCAGGCAGTGATACAGAACCCCTTCAGTAATGGGGGAAGCCCGGTGGGGGACCCTGTGGGGGGGGAGACGCGCTTCGCCTACTTCCCCACGGCAACCGTGAGCGACGGCACGGCAACCGCAGTATCTGTGCAGGCTACTGCTGATCCCACTCTCACACAGGCAGGGGGTGAGTACACACGCACACGCACACGCACACGCACACACGCACACACACACACTCACGCACTCACGCACACGCATACCACACACACACACACACACACACCACACCACACCACACCACACACACACACACACACACACACCCACTCACCACACACACACACACACACACACACACACACACACACACCCCACACTCACACTCACACCACACAAACCACACACACCCTCACACACATACACACATACACACACACCACACACACACTCACCACACACATACACACACGCACACACACACACACACACTCACACACCCACCCACACACACCACACACACTCACACTCACACCACACAAGCCACACACACACTCACACACTCACACACACGCACACGCACACACACACCACACACACACACACACACACACAGACTCACACACACACACACAGACTCACACACACACACACACACACACACACACACACCCACACACACACACACACACACCACACACACCACACACACACACGCTCCCTGGCTCATTACGGCGATGGCTTCAGCAGGGATTTGGCCGTGCGGAGATGAGTGCAGTGTACACCTGTTAAAACAGGCGGCTCTAATGGCGTTTTATCGCGGCTGTATCTGTACGGAACATTAGCTCTCCCGCCGCGACCTTGCCTCGTCAGCACAGCGGATTTTACGGCTCCGCAAATCAGCCGAAATCTGCCAGGCGTCCCCGCCTCCCGCCCGGGCCCCGAGCCTCGCTCCGCGCCACCCGGCCGCGATTAAGCGCCCATTAATTAGATTAAAGAGAGGCCGTCCTAACGAGTCCGCCGCAGTCCAACAAATCCCCGCATTAACCCGCTGGATTAGTCTGCAGAGTTACGACGCTGCCGGAAAACCGAAGGCACCGCGGGCCGTTTCTTGGGCTAAGGTCTGCGGTGTTCCTATGCACACGGATGCGGGACACGCTGGAATTCGGGGGGGGATTGGGAGGTGGGGGGGGGGGGTTTGGTGGCCTCTCCCTCAGTCAGAGTTAAATGAGTTAATTAGCGGAGATTCCTCGTTACGTGACTAATTGACCTGGTTCAGGTAGTACAGTCAGAGGAGGGTTGCTGATGCTTTTTCAATAGGGGGGGTGTGTGAATTGGCTGCTTGGCCGTTTCTCAGCGGGCGTGCTTATTTATGGGTTGCGTATTTACCGTTCAGGGCCGTCAGTGTTTATGAGTGAGTGTGTGTTGGAGTGGCCAGGTGTGGTAATGTGAGGTGTGGTAATGTGAGGTGTGACGGGCGCGTTAGCGGGATGGCGTCCTCACGCTGGCTGGCAGAGCGAGATTGGCGGCTCATTACGGCGCGTTTCCGCGGTAACGGAATTGAGCGGGGCAGAGGGAGGGGGGCGCTGTGGCCCCCCCCCCCCCCTCCGCGGAGCTCCGTGTGGGGTGATCGGGAGAGCGCTGACGCGGTCCCGCCAGACTCCCGTAATGCCGTTGGGGGCGCCTCGTAGCCCGGAGCTGCGGGTGGGAGACACAGCCAATCACGGGCCGTAGAAACAATATAGACCCGGGGTTACATCACCCGCTGACTACCCAAGTTTCTGGGCCCCACCATGTTGCACAGTGTTGAGGCAGAAGCTGACATGGCTCCTCCACTCCACTGCCTGAGAGAGAGAGAGAGAGAGAGAGAAACTCTGCAGTGATGTAAACAATCCCTCATTCATCCCCAGCATATCGCTGTATTGTCCTAATCACACAATAACTTAAAGTTCAGCACATGGGGGAGGCGTTAGACGAAGAAAAAAAACACTGGATGTGACAAAAATAATAATAATAATTGTGGGGGGGAAAAAATAAATAAATATCGACATGAATTTTAGCTGTATTGTTCCCATTGACTTGCATCGGTGGCTGAAACTGCTCCACTAACGGCGCCGTCTCTCGGCGAGACCAGGAAACGAGCCTCAAATACCAGGCCCGGTTCTGGGCGCCCGGTGACGACCCGCCGCGGTTCTCCCGTCCCGCCGGTCGTTCCTGGTCCTGGCGTTTAGCGGTTATCGTTTTCCCCCCCGACCCGATCGTCTGCTTTGAGATAGCGAGAACACGAACACGTCGATACCCCTCGCCGGGGAGCGGAGACGTGCTTTAATGCCCTTCCGTACCCCACAGAGCCGGCGTCGGGGCGGCTGTTCTGACTGACTGATATGTAAATTATTTTCGTCGTGCTGCCTATCAAGGAATCTCTCCGTTAGATTACTGGACCCATTTATCCGGCGCTGATAATCACTCCGAACTGCGCTGCCAGCCAGATAATAAAAAGGCAATTTAGTGAAATGCGCTCAAGGCACCTGTAACACGATCAAACGGATACTGTCCCCGGACGGGCGGGCGAGCGCTCGCTGATACATCATCGCGGAAACGAGCGACTCCAGGGTGCGCTGCGCTCTCTCACCAAACAAACAACGAGATTTATAACGGCCAGGGCTGATTGGCCGCCGTCACAAGGGCGATGTCAAGGTGGATTTTGAAGACGGATTTTGGAGAAGATTTTTTTTTTTTTGTAAGGCTCGTTGATATCAGTGAACCTCTGTTCTCATTGGCTGGTTGGCTCTAACGAACTGAACGGCGTCCGTGCCGAGAGATTGGATTGGTCGAGGCTCCAGTGTGTGTCGTGCCTAAGCAAACGAGTTGTGTTGTCCCAACTGCACGGCACTCCAAACGACTGATCGATTGTGTGGATTTATTTGGCGACTGCCTTTTTGATATTTTCGTCGTTGTTGTTATAGCGCCTTCAACTCCTGTATAATCCGCGTAGCAAGGGAAATGTCATTTTCCACAATATGGGACATTTAAAGGGTTAAGTATTGCAGTGTTTTGACTGTAGGGGATGACATGTTCTGGTGTTCCTCTTCCCCCCCCCCCCCCCCCCCCAGGTCAGTTTTACGTGATGATGACCCCCCCTGATGTCCTGCAGTCAGGCACCCCCCGAACTATCGCCCCCCGCACACACGCCTACTCCACGTGAGTATCCCCCCCTCTCACACACACACACACACACAAGCGCATGCACGCATACGTTCCGCAGGGCGTGGACGGAAGGTTCCGGGTGCACGGCTGTCCGAGTCACTCCAGGCCACAGCAACAGCCTTTCGCTTTGCGGTGTCAGGGTTCACCGCCCCCCAAATTCGGCCCAATACTGTCAAACTGAGGTTCGCACAGAAAGGTGTGAATACGTGTGTACAAACTCCACTTAAATGGGCAGTTTCACTCTGGAGAACAGACCAGCAGATGACATAATAGCAAATAATTGCTCAGTGTAATAATAGTAATTTCATTTCATTTGAGGAGTACTCAAGTACATTTGTCCTTCTCAGGGACCTGTATTCATAAAGCATCAGAGCTGATCTGAAGCCAGATTCTCCCTGTCTAACCTCATCTATCATGAGCTAAAAGGCAAATAAAAGACTTTAGAGTTCATATCAGCACTCTGGTCTGACACATTTTCAATTTTGGCCCTCGTCTGGTTTAACAATGTGTCTGGATCGTCCAGAATGTGTTGATCTGGGTCAGTGGCACCATGGAGAGGAGCTTTCAAACCTGCAGCCCCCCGGAACAGCCACACCCGTTCTCCTCTCCTCTCCCCGCTCTGCTCCTGTTCTCCAGACCTGCTGGTCTTCATGCTGGGCTAGCCCTCTCACTGCTTCCACTGTCTCCTGCATCACCTGAGTCATTATAACGACACATTTTTTGTTCGATATTCCTAATTGTCAACGCTGTGGTGAAAAGATAATTGTGTTGTTAGTGGATCGGGGCTCCCTTGTGTTCTTCACGGCAGCCTTGAGACCGGTGGATGTAAAGGCTCCATCGATCTCAGGCCTGGTGTTGCTGCTGCTGCTGCTGCTGCTTCAGTGGGCCTAATGAGCCTAGGTGTTACCGTGGTGACGCAGAGACACGGGGGGGGCAGTCAGAACCTGTCCCGGTCCGGTCCGGATAGTCACACCCTTCCTCTGCCCCTCTGCCCAGAGCTCGGTCTCCCAGCATGCTCCGGGGTTTACGGTTTGGGGGAGAACTGGCGCTCTAACGCCCAGCGATCGCGAAGCACCGCTCTGTTATTGGCTGTACTGGGGCCAAGGCGTGGGCTTTAATTCGCTGGCGTATTTAACCTTTTAATTCTGTGAGCTCTGGGACAGCTGAAGGGTGTGGATATGCGTGTGTGTTCATCTGTAAACTGCAGTGTGTGTGAGTGTGAGTGTGAGTGTGTGTGAGTGTGTGTGAGTGTGTGTGTGAGTGTGTGTGAGTGTGTGTGAGTGTGTGTGAGTGTGTGTGAGTGTGAGTGTGAGTGTGAGTGTGAGTGTGAGTGTGAGTGTGAGTGTGAGTGTGAGTGTGTGTGTGTGTGTGTGTGTGAGAATGTGCTTCTGTGCATGTGTGTGTTAATATATAAACTGCAGTGTGGGGTGAGCTGCGGCTTGTGTGTGTGTGTGTGTGTGATTGAGTGTGAGTGTGTGAGAGAATGTGTTTCTGTGCATGTGTGTTTTTTTTTTTGTTTTTTTTACATATGTGTGTTTATGTAATATGTGCACATTTGTTTGTGTGCATGTGTGTGCTTTTTCTTATGTGTGTGTGTTTGTTTTTGAGCGTATGTGTGTGCTGTTTGTTTGTGTGTGTCTATGCATCCATGTGTGTTTCAGAAACTCCTTCTCCTCTTCCTCAGTGATGAAGGCACACTCCTGTAATCAGGTAGCAGTGGTCAGTGGTCAGAGACAGTGCCCTGGCCCTTTAACATGGTGATTCGATGGGCTAGGTTTTTGATTGGTTTTCCTTCACCCCCTCTGATCTAAATCTGTGGGACAGTGCCTGTTGAGAGAACGCATGGGGGATATATTCAGCGCAGACCCTGGAAAGTCCCTTTAAGCAGAATCGGACCATGCAGTCCGCCAAAAGCCTGATCGGTTCAGCCTTAACGCTGCTCAATTTTTAGTCTCGCAGCAAAGAAACCCCAGAGAAAATCATAATGCAAGAGTCCTCGCAAGGAGATTGTCTTCAAATTCGAATAAAAATGTATGAAGCTACATTGTGTACATTGTGTAGGCCCACGAAAATCTCATTTCGGCATTTTTTGTGAGAAATTGCAAGAACATTGATGTCATCTCAGAATGTTTCACAATAATCTCAAAGGCACAAAACGAATCCTAAATCTCATTTTGTCATATATATTTGTTCAGGGTCTGTAAAATATACTCCTTGGAGAGCCGGGGTGTAGAATAGTCTACAATCTGTATCTGACTGCATCAGATTGGTTTGGTCACGTAGGGACATTCTGAACCAGTGGGAGTTCAAGTCCAGGTTTTGTATTCAGAAAGTAGCATTCAGGCCTGTCCACACCAAGAACAATAACTATAACCACAACTATATTTATAGATACATTGTTGTTAAAATAAAGTGGATGACACCACAACTCTAACGACAATGACCGTGACAAACAATATCTTTAGGATCGCATTTAGAGAGGTGTTCGGCGAGCTGCATGAGTGATTTGACAGCCAATCAAAATCCATCCGAATTTACAGGGCGTCGCATTCAAAATGGCTGTTCATTAACATTATCGTTCATCAGTGTGGATACTCGCATCGTTACTGTTATTGTCATGTTTATAGTTGCAGTTTTGGTGTGGACGGGCTGTCTACTACGAGCGCTGATCTCGGGTCAGATTACTGCTGTCCACAGCCTGGCCTTGTCCATTGTGGCCAGCAAGGCCGGACTGATCCCAGATCAGCTCTCCTCCTGTGGTGAACCTCGGCCCAGGTGTTGATGATGACATCACGCCGGTGCTGTTTTCCAGGGCTGTGTCGTCCTCTTGAGTGCTGCGTGTCTCTGGGGTGTGTAGGCTCGACAGTATCGGTTAATGAGGCAGCCAATTACTCTCTCTCACACACACACACACACTCTCACACACACACACACACTCACACTCACACACACACCCGTGGGACTGCGAAGAGTGTGTGAGAGAACCTTCCGGACACTGCTGCATGGTGTGTGTGTGTGTGTGTGTGTGTGTGTGTGTGTGTGTGTGTGTGTGTGTGTGTGTGTGTGTGTGTGTGTGTGTGTGTGTGTGTGTGTGTGTGTGTGTGTGTGTGTGTGTGTGAGAGAGGGGCAGTTCTGTGACTTCTGCTTCAGTGTTGGGATTCTCAGTCTTTCAATGTTGATTTTTGTTTTTATGTTTTTTTGGGGGTTTTTTTCATCTCTTGATCTCTTGATTTTCCTCCCAATCATCTGTAACAAATGCAATTGCTTCATTGTTGATGAATTGTTGCAAATATATTTTATGTCATACCTGTTTATATTGAATAACCAAAAAAAAAACAAAAAAAAAACATGAAATGAACCAAAAAAAAAAACAAACAAAAAAAAACTTACTGTCCGCAGAGATGAAAACGAGATGCTGCAACATGACTTAAACTGGTGAGGATAACTTTCAAATACCTAACTGCCACACGCTACCGACCCAGAATCTCCCTCCCTCCCCCTCTCCCCTTCCCCCCGCCTTCTACCGCCACGGTGATTCTGTTTTAGATAGCGATATGATTCCTGTGTTCTGTGTACCGGGGATGTAGGGGTGTGTTTCTAATTGAGGGGTTGTAAGGGTTTGAGTGCTGCGTTGTTGGGAACGTACTCTGTGTGCTACACCAGGCCTCCTTGTAAGATGTCGGCCCCAGCTCGATGCTTGACGTGGATTAATTAAAGCGTAGCCCAGTGGGGAGGGGGGCGGGGGGGGGGTGTGTGTGGGGGGTTTGGAGAGAGGAGGAAAGGGGGGAAGGAGGGGGGGTGTTTGGAGAGAGGAGGAAAGGGGGGAGGGGGGGTGTTTGGAGAGAGGCGTCGCGTGAAGCGCCAGAAAGCAGCCACTTCCCCTGAGCAGCATCTGGTTTTCAGAACTGCAATTAGACTTAATCAGCTCTGCAAACGGCCGACGGTCCTCCGTGTATTAAAACAAAGGGCAGCGGAACGCGTCGGAGGACCTATCCCACAGTGCTCCAGTCTGCTGGCTGCTTATCTGCGTCTTCTTTGTGCGAACAGTTGCGCTTCTGTGTCAGTCGTGCCATTGTTCTGTGGTGGCCCCCCCCTTTTCATAGCAGAATCTCTTACTGTTCCGCACACTCAAGACGTGATAGCGTAGGTTTAGACCTCTACAATAAAAAGTTTTACCATGATCCTCACGTCAGTCAGTTTGGTGTACGCCAGGAACCTCAAACTCGAATTCCGGAGGGGCCGCAGTGCCTGCTGGTTTTTTAGGTGCATTTCAGCACTTACGTAAAAACCTTATTTAATTTGGCTAATGGACTGCACATTTCTCTCCGAGGCCTAACCCGGCCTCTGATTGCATTAAAAACGAAACGTTAGAGACCAGCAGACACCACCGCCCCGCGGGCTTCCTGTTCGACGTCACCGGTGCAGACTCTCTGAAGCGTTCGACTGATGGAGGCTTGCGGCGGTCGCCTTAAGTGTGCCAGTCCTTCGTCTCGTGCACGAGAGCGGGGGAAAAGGGCCACGCCACGCGCCTCAACCCCGCCCCTGTCCGTCCGTCTGTCTTGCAGGAAAATGGACGGGCCACGGACGCCGAGGGACGAACGGAGGCGAGCGCAGCACAACGAAGGTGAACTACATTACCCACGATGCATTGCGTTACATTACATCTCATCCAGAGCGACGTACTGGAGCAATGCAGGGTTAAGGGGCCTCGCTCAAGGGCCCAACGGCTGTGCGGATCTTATTGTGGCTACACCGGGGATCGAACCACCGACCTTGCAGGGTCCCAGTCATTTACCTTCACCAGTACGCTACAGGGGATAGCGCATCGTGACGGACGGGGCGTTTAGCAGCTTGAATCAAGCGAAAGCGCTGAAGACAACGCTCCTGTTAACCGCTGTAGGAGGTGGGTGGGCGGTGGTGTAGTTTGCGCGTGTGGCCACCGGAGGGCGCCCCGGGTGAGGCTGTCGTACTGTGCTCCGGCACTGCAGGGGCTCCTCTGCGTACACGCTGCCCTCTCCGCTCCGAAATAATCCGGGGCGCCCGTCAGCTGACGTCCTGACTGCTGAGACGTAAGAAAAGTACAGAGCCAGGGATCAAATCTGGAATCTGATTGGCCCCTCTGAACTGTGCCTCCCGCTACTGACGAGAGCAATTAGTGGCAAAGGGCAAACCGCAAACTATGTGCTGGTATCAGTTCCCTTTTTCAGGTTTTTTTGTTTGTTTTTGGCACTCTTCCGTCGCGGCGTACATGAAAACAGCGTCGCAAGTAAGTGGGCTGTTGGTGTTGTCACGCGCTGTGAATTAGCCACCGTGGCTGTAATGTACACTGGCTTTTAAGAGCTGCCGGCGTTCATTAGTATCGAGTGGATATCAGCACTTCCCATCTCACAGTGGTTGCCCGTGGGGTAAATTCGCCCGTCTCTGTTGCTTTAATAGCCGTCCTGTATGTACCGTGCGCGTGCTCCTGTAATTGGGTTCAGTCTGTCATTTCACGCCTGCGTTAGTGGTGTAAAACAGCAGCCAGACGTGGCCTCCGTCAGGGGGAGAGGGCGAGACAGAGGGAGAGGGAGAGGGAGATGGTGAGAGAGAGAGAGAGGGAGGGAGGGTGAGAGAGAGAGACAAAAGACAGAAAAAGGCGCGTAGGAGAACCAGACAAGAGTTTTTGTACAAATAACAGGGCCGATTTGAACGCCGCCCATTGATTTCCGTTTGGTTCGCCCGTTTGAAAAGGCCACTTGCAGCGTGAGGCCAGACCAGGTGCAGTACCTCCTGCTGCCAGCAGGGGGGACCAGCAGGCCAGGTAAACGCTTCCAGAGGAAGGAGTCAGTTTAACGCCGGGACCCCAGCCGAACGGGGAGAGCAGCTAACGCAGACGGTGGACGTCCACGAGAAACGATGGAGTGAAATGCAGATCGCATCGCTCTGTGAAATGGCAGCAATGTATGTGTGTGTGTGTTCACACGCTGATTAAACAAACACCGAGCTGTGTATCTGTCCATCAGCCAGCTGAATGCCAGAAGCACAGAGGAATTGAGAGGGGGATAATGGTTCTGGGTGGTTGGAGGAGTTTTGAGTTTTCAAACATTTTCGTTTGATAACTCAAAAGGCAGGGCTGCCCAAACCTGTTCCTGGAGATCTGCCGTCCTGTAGGTTTTCACTTCAACCCTAACAAAGCACCCCTCACTCAACAGCTAGAGCAGGGCTCCCCAACCCTGTTCCTGAGATCTATGTACTCCAGAATTCGTGGTGTTGGTGAATCTTTGCACCCCTGGCGGTAAAACGCTCCTTCTTTGTGTTGACAGTGGAGAGGCGGAGGAGGGACAAGATTAACAACTGGATCGTCACCCTCTCCAAAATC
>NC_083760.1:6037841-6065341 GCF_963514075.1 Conger conger | reverse complement strand
TATCATATTTTTTAATATGATAAAAATTACGGATTGACTCTTTATGGCAGGGAATCATCTAAACGCATGATGCAAGGACTGCTGGTTTTCCCACCCTGCCTTTACCTTGGTGTCAGGTGTGAAGGCATTCTGGCCAATCAGCAGCACTAATTGTTCAGTTAATTACCCGGGAGAAAAGAAACCCAGGGCTGGATTTGGATTCGAGGTCCAGGTTTGATCATTGCTGGTTTATGGTATAGGAATAGGAATCTGGCCTACTCGCTTCCCTTTGAAGTCCACACAGTGGGTTAAGTGAGAGTAATCTTGTTTGGGTGCTGGGTACACAAATGTTTCTGTTTACAGGATAAAACCCTTGACTGTGTCTGTCTCTGTGTGTGTGTGTGTCTCTGTGTCTCTGTGTGTGTGTGTGTGTGTGTGTGTGTGTGTGTGTGTGTCCGTGTCCGTCTCTCTGTTCCATGTGGATTTGAGTGAAGGAAAGATAGGATTAAGCCAACTTTGTTGGATATTTTTGACCATTAGTTTGAATTTATTTCCCAAGTAGTGCAAGCATGAAATTGAAAACTAAGAAGAAGGAGAAAGAAAAAAAAAAACCTATTAAAATAATAAAAAGGATGAAGACTTGCTGTTCACGAAGAAAAAAAAAAAATAGTTTGGGTGATTGTTTTTTATGTTTTTTTTTTGTTTGTTTTTTTTTTTTCCTCTTTCTGTTTTTGAAAATGAGAGGAACTGCAAACTGAGCAAATCTTGTGAAGCAGCGTCTGTTAAGGGCCAGTGGTGACTGGTGGCCTCAACAGTGGCTGTTGATCTCAAATGTAGCTGGGTACCAACCACACAATGTCTTTTATAAGTGAGCTCTTTGGTCAGGGTGGGTGACCACAAAATAAAATAATAAAGACTTGCTAATTCCCTTGTCAGTGTGGTATGGCTGTTCTGTATTCTCCTGCTTTCTGTCTTCATTTCTTCTCACATTCCTCACCCGGGGGGACCTCGTCTTTCTCGGGACGTTTTCTCACCCGCAGTTCAGTACTCCCTCAGGAAGAGGGTGATGGAGAGTTCTTGTCACAAAAGAAATCGCCCCCCTCCCCAGTAATCTACATGGATTTGGCACTAATAAAGCAATAAATAAATAAATAATCAATCTCTTAATTTATCCTTCCCTGTATCCTTTTTTTCTTTGCCTGTCCCAGAAATGTGCACCATCTTTGAGGACATTCCAACCCGTTAAATGCTTTCTCAAGGAGCTAGGAGGCTTCCAGAACATTTCTGGTGATTCCTATGCGGAAGTATCTTTTAGAAAGAACAACCTGTGGGTCCACCTCTCCCCACCTGCCACGTCTGTAACTGACTTTTAATCTGCCTAGTTTATGTTTTAATTTGCCGAGTTTATGTTTTCTCGATTCCTCCTTCTCCACCTCGTGTTGTGGCTTCCTTTCCTTGGAAGGGCCCCCTTTCCCGACAGCAGTGCTCCCACACGTTCACTGGCTGCTGTTGTAGCAGCACACATTTTTATAGTGTTGAGCGGGAATATATTTTCCTTTCTCAGCAAGGTTGGTCTACGTATAAAAACGTACAGTTGTACTGCCTGCACAAAAAATATTTAAATGACTAATCTTAGCCATTAAAGAAGAGTGCACTGGTGTGGGCGTAAAAATGAAATTCACAAGTAAATAAGACTTAAACATTAAGTTCATGTTTTATTGTGCAAAGTTGTTCAGCGGTTTCCTGTCGTGCTTTGGCAGTGCTGGCTGTGAACTTGTCCATAGGAAGACTCATCGTTCGGCAACAGTGGCGAATTATTATTTTCTCTCTGACAGAACTCACTGAGTATCAATATTGTGACAGCTTCATGTGCAAATGTATATAATATACTGTATAGACCGTTGCCATGAAGGGCTGTAGCTGGTCCACAACAATGTTTATGTAACTGGCACGTGTCAAATTGACGTCCACATGAACGCCCGGATCCAGGTCCATCCATCCATCCATCCATTATCTGAACCCGCTTATCCTGAACAGGGTCGCAGGGGGGCTGGAGCCCATCCCAGCATACATTGGGGCGAAAGGCAGGAATACACCCTGGACAGGTGGCCAGTCCATCGCAGGGCACACACACCATTCACTCACACACTCATACCTACGGGCAATTTAGACTCTCCAATCAGCCTGACCTGCATGTCTTTGGACTGTGGGAGGAAACCGGAGTACCCGGAGGAAACCCACGCAGACACGGGGAGAACATGCAAACTCCGCACGACGGGGATTCGTACCCAGGACCTCCTTGCTGTGAGGCGGCAGTGCTACCCACTGCACCATCCGTGCCGCCCCGGATCCAGGTCTTCCCAGCAGAACATCGCCCAGAGCATCACACTCCCTCCAGCGGCTTGTCTTCTTCCCACAGTGCATCCTGGTGCCATCTCTTCCTCAGGTAAACCACAGACACATAATGGCCGTCCACACGATGTGAAAGAAGACAGGGCTCATGGGACAGGACTCATCAGAGCAGGCCACCTTCTTCCACGGCTCCAAGGTCCAGTTCCGACACTCGCTTGCCCATTGTAGGCGCTTTCGACGGTGGACAGGGGTCAGCGTGGGCACTCTGACTGGTCTCCGCACGGGGCGATGCATTACATTACATTACATTACATGGCATTTAGCAGACGCTCTTATCCAGAGCGACGTACAACAAAGTGCAAATTAAACACAAGAACAAGTGCAAAGAGGACTTGGGAGGACAGTGTAGTTCCGAGTCCTAGTGTAAACATGCAGAAAATCAGAACCCTTTAAGAGTACAATCAACTTTCCGACTAGCATACCACAATTGCAGCTAGAATACAAAAAATAACAATACCTATACAAGAAACAATATCTATACAATCTATAAATAAGTGCCATTACAGGCTAAGGCTAATCATGGTGGTGAGTTGGGGAGGGAAAGGTGTAGCCTGAAGAGATGGGTCTTCAGTCTGCGCTTGAAGGAGGTCAGAGACTGCCGTTCTGACATCCACCGGGAGGTCATTCCACCACCGTGGGACCAGGACAGACAGCAGTCGTGAGCGTGAGGTGCAGGTGTGGTCGAGGAGGAGGTGCCAGACGGCACGAAGTGGCAGAACGGAGGTGTCTTGTTGGTGTATAAGTCTTGATAAGGGATTGAATATATACAGGGGCACTGTGTGTTGTGACACATTCCTCCCATAACCCTCATTACATTGCATTACATTATTGCCATTTGGCAGATGCTCTTATCCAGAGGGACGTACAGTTGATTAGACTAAGCAGGACACAATCCGGGCGGCACGGATGGTGCAGTGGGGTAGCACTGCTGCCTCACAGCAAGGAGGTCCTGGGTTTGAATCCCCGTCGGCCGGGACCTCTCTGTGTGGAGTTTGCATGTTCTCCCCGTGTTTGCGTGGGTTGTGTCCACACAATCCAAAGACATGCAGGTCAGGCTGATTGGAGAGTCTAAATTGCCCGTGGGTATGAGTGTGTGAGTGAATGGTGTGTGTGCCCTGCGATGGACTGGCGACCTGTCCAGGGTGTATTCCTGCCTTTCATCCAATGTATGCTGGGATAGGCTCCAGCCCCCCTGCGACCCTGTTCAGGAAAAGCGGGTTAGGATAATGAATGAATGAATGAATGAATGAATGAGGTGACAATCCTCCCCTGGGGCAATGCAGGGTTAAGGGGCTTGCTCAAGGGCCCAACGGCTGTGCGGATCTTATTGTGGCCACACCGGGGATCGAACCACCAGTCAAGTACCTTGACTACCACTACGCAACGGGCCGGTCATTAAAATCTTCTAATCATCATTGAGATTTGTGCCATGGCAGCCCTTCTGTCAGCTGGGCCCAGACGGGACAGCCTTCGTTGCCCTCGCACATCGATAAGCCTCGTCCGCCGGTTCACGGTTTGTCCCTCCCTCGGACCTCGTGTCGGTAGGTGCTCACCACTTCATGCCCGCCCCATTTCTCCCACATCTAACACGCTGAGAACCGACCGTTCACTCATCATCTAATAACGTAACATCGACATTGTCAGGTCCTGCCGAAGCCGAGGTTGGTCAGTACACATAACTGTGTCGCCGCTCCGAGGGTGGGGGGAGGGCGGGGGGAGGGTGGGGGGAGGGACTCGACAAGGGCCTGATTGCCCTCGCCTCGGAATCAAGGTCGCGGGATGTTTCGAGCATCTTGATCTCTGCTCTTAAAACACACCTTTTCAAACTGTACCTTAGTCCTCCCTCCTGACCCCCCACCCCCCCTTTCCATTGTCCCACTTGTCCAACCCCCCAAAAAAAAGAAAAAAGAAATTTGCACTTACGATGACTGTATTTTTGTTTCGAACAGCACTTCATGTATATTTTACTAGTTATAGATGTAATGCTTTAACTTGTGGAAGAACCTCTGCACTTGTAAGTCGCTTTGGATTACAAAACGTCTGCCAAATGACTAAAATAAAAAAAATGTAAATGCAAACCAGCAAATCACGTCAAGCAGACTTTTCTATAAATAACTGGTAAAATCAGTTCCCCTTAACCCGGGTTCTTTAACATGTTCTATAAATAACTTATATTTATAGAACTGACATCACCAGTTCCCCTTAACAAGGGATCATCAGCACTGGCCCTTAAATCCAAATCCGGCCCTGGTTTTCCTTTCTCGTGGGTAATTAGTGCTCCTAATTGGTCAGACAGTCTTCACACCCGTCTCCCAGGTAACGGGAGGGCGGACATCGGGCAGTTCTCGGCCCTGGAGGACCGTGAGTTGACGATCCCTGCCCTAAGCCCACCTGCGGCTCTGCTGACACGGTGGTATTCCACGCGATATCCATTTCCAGGCCCACAAATCCGGAGTATGGGTTGAATTACTGCCTGGTGCAGTACATCAGAGCACCAGCCTCCCCATCATGCTTTTTACGGTCTGAAACACGCTCTATGGCGGTCTTTAGAAGTGCCATCTAGCAGAGCTTTCTTTCATTCTGCTTGGATGAACAATCCTTGAAATTCTTTTTTTTTTGACTACTCCAACGAATTAGCCGATTCTGCTCAATTGTGCTTTTTTATCACTGACGGAGGTTTCGCCCTCTTTTATTTCAGAATGCAGCTGAAGTTTTTGTGTCTGTAAATGCTGGATATTGCTGTTTTTTTGTCTGTAAATGCTGGATATTGCTGTTTTTCTGTCTGTAAATGCTGGCCTATTGCTGTTTTTTTGTCTGTAAATGCTGGATATTGCTGTTTTTTTGTCTGTAAATGCTGGATATTGCTGTTTTTTTGTCTGTAAATGCTGGATATTGCTGTGTTTTTGTCTGTAAATTCTGGCCTGTTGCTGTTTTTTATGGATAATGGCTTTGTTGTGAACGCTGCGAAGTTAATTCACTACATCGTACGTGTACTGGCCTATCACTTCAACTAAAGGTTCATCTATCCCTCTATCCCCTCCTCTCTTCTCCTCCTTTCTCTACACCTCTATATCCCCCTTTCCCCTCTGTCCTGTAACCCTCATCACCCCCTCTCCTCTTGTTTTTGCCCGTATCTCTCTATCACTCTCTCTCTACCCCTTTCTCTGCGCGTCAGTCCGTCGCCAGTTGGCAGAGACAGGCGTCGTCCTGTCTTGTGCTCTGTTTGACGTGAGTGATCTCTGATCTCTGGCCCCACGTGCAGAGTCATTGCTCTCTCTCTCTCTCTCTCTCTCTCTCTCTCTCTCTGTCTCTCTCTCTCTCTTCTCTCTCTCTCTGTCTCTGTCTCTCTCTCTCTCTCTCTCTTCTCTGTCTCTCTCTGTCTCTCTCTCTCTCGCTCCCTCTCTCTGTCTCTCTGTCTCTCTCTCTCTCTCTCTCTCTCTCTCTCTGTCTCTCTCTCTCTCTGTCTCTCTCTCTCTGTCTCTCTCTCTCTCTCGCTCCCTCTCTGTCTCTCTCTCTCTCTGTCTCTCTCTCTCTCTCTCTCTCTTCTCTGTCTCTCTCTCTTCTCTCTCTCTCTCTCTCTCTCTCTGTCTCTCTCTCTCTCTCTGCCTCTCTCTCTCTCTCTCTCTGTCTCTCTCTCTGTCTCTCTCTCGCTCTGTCTCTCTCTCTCTCTCTCTCTGTCTCTCTCTCTCTTGTGTTTATTGCTCTTTTGCTGTCTCTGAAATTCCACTACCTCCCCGTAAGAGTGCGGAGCGGCCCGTTGCAGTGCCCCCCCCAAGTATACGGCATGTCCTGTACTTTCCCACTTCACACTCGACAAAACCATCGGGACACGAGAGTTTACTGCCGAACTCCCGCCGCCGACAGACAGGAGTCTGTTAAAATCACATCAAGGCCCATCCACCGCTCAACTCTGAACATTTACTAGCTTCCACGTGCGCTAAATCTAAAACTACAGGCCTATCCTTAACCCCGTTTGCTACCCGAAGCACTACACTTAGTCTCCCCCACCGCGCCTACTATGGCACTTAAACTTGGATGTTGTGGGCTTGAGTGTTCACTACTTCTAAGCGTGTTACGTATCGAGGGTTGCTGTCGGTTGTGACCGTGTTCACTTGGTCTCAGCTCTTCACTGGCTAAACATTTTTGTATACAAGCCACTCTGCGAAAATAACTTCTGCCAAAAAAACGAATTGTAATGTTTAAGTGTAGTAAGGTGAATTGTTGCCAGGTTGTTTTTTAAAAATAATTATAATGTGATTCACCCTTCAGTGTGTGTCCTCGGTTTCATTCGGGGTATTATTTAGGGTATTATAGCTTTTCGCATTTTGAAGATGTTTTTGGAACAGTATAAATTCTCAGTCAGTGTTCTGGAACTCTATTCCATGCTGGGAGAGAAGAAAAAACAAAAAACAGCTCAAGCTAGGTTGTGAAACAGCTGGTAGGTAGCTGGTTGACCAGTTCAGACCAGCTCCATACTCATAATCATGGTTTGACCAGCTCAAGCTATGTTTTGAAACCACTGGTAATTGGTCATTTTAAGGTGGTCATACCTACATTTTACAGCAGGGTACCTTTTGAAAGTAGTGGTTATTACATTAGCATTACAATGTAAGGTTAATAACATTCTAATCGCGTATTTGTGATCTTACATGTGAAACGGATAAAGCGGGGCATCTGGCAGTGTCTTGTTTTATTTGTGCGGGTTGCATTGCGGCGGGGTGCCCTGAAAGAAGTCTGGCCTTCTCGAATCACTTCGGGGAACATGGTGGCAAACTTGGCCTTTGTGAATTGCTTTTCGCTTCGCCTGCCCACGAGACAAATTGTGTTAAGAGGAAGAGTGTCGAACGCATCTGGGCGACTGCCGTTGCTCGCGTCACCTCGGTCGGGCGAATAATGCGCCCCGGCCTTTATTTATTCACCGGCGCTGACACCATTATTCGCGTCGGGGACTTTCAAGTAATCATAACACCGCGCCGTTGTATTTACAACAATAGGGGTTCGCACTTTACCGAGCTGGCAGGCGGCGACGGGGAACAGGAAGTGATGCGTTGGGGAGCCGGCTGGTGACAGCACCTGCATGCAGAAGAAGGCGAGCGAGGCGCTGCACAGCGGACCCATCGGACCGGAATACAGAAGTGAAAACGGCGGTCCATGCATGCTGGCTGGCGCACCCCGGAATATCTTTCTCGCTCTCTCTCTCTCACACACGGCTGGCTCTAGCACCGCCGCTTTCTCGACACGGTCTGGTGCGGAGAATCCCGTTGTGCTTGCGTCTTATTATTATTT
The DNA here is from genome assembly GCF_963514075.1 of Conger conger. Taxonomy (NCBI): domain Eukaryota; kingdom Metazoa; phylum Chordata; class Actinopteri; order Anguilliformes; family Congridae; genus Conger; species Conger conger. The sequence continues at coordinate 6,057,664 of NC_083760.1, read as the reverse complement.
TATTTTTTTCTGTAGCATTTCTATGATTAACTTGCATGTGTTTGCGTCCCTGTCCCAGTTTAAAAAGGAACAACTTGATCCTTTCTTTGTTATTGTGTCACTGTACGGAGGGTCGAGGGAGAGACAACCAGTCTGTATCCTTGCAACGGTAGCCGTTTCATCAACCCCATAATGGGTGGGGCTACCCGTCAATCATGTGCTTGACCAAACCAACAGTTGGTGTTCTCCACAGAAAAAACACAACGATCGGTTGAAATTGCACAATGGTGGCCTATTTTTACAAACATATAGCAAAACATAATAAGTCAAGTCGAGTCATCATTAATTTAAAATGCATTTCACAGATGCATCAATGCACTGTACATTTAAAAACATAAAAAAGAATGAAAAGATGATAGATAATGATTGGCCAGCAGCTGTACAACAATAACATTTAAATAATAACAAGTCTTTATTCTCCAACCATTTGTTTTTTCTATTTGTCACAGATGTTGTGAGCGCCATTTTAAAGACTATTTTCTGGAAGAGGTCACAAGTGACGGTCGAAGTGAAGCAGATTTGAATCTGTAGAATGACTGAGAGAGAGAGTGGGAGTGCGAGAGGGGGAAAGAGAGAGAGGGAGATAGGCAGAGAGGGGCAAAGAGAGAGAGAGAGGCAGAGAGGTGGAAAGAGGGAGAGAGGCAGAGAGTGAGAGGGGGAAGAGAGAGAGGGAAAGAAAGGCAGAGAGGGGGAAAGAGAGAGGGAGAGAAGGGAGAGAGACGGGGGAAAGAGAGGGAGAGCGAGAGACAGAGAGAGAGAGGGTGACAGAGAGGGAGAGAGAGACAGAGAGAGGGGGACAGAGATAGAGAGGGAGGGAGGGAGAGAGAAAGAGGGGAAAAAAGGCAGAGGGGGGAAAGAGAGAGGCAGAGCGAGGGGAGAGAGACAGGGGGGAAGAGAGAGAGGGAGAGAGCCAGAGAGAGAGGGCGACAGAGAGGGAGAGAGAGACAGAGGGAGAGAGAGAGAGAGGGGGGAAAAGAGAGAGGGGGAAAGATCGGCAAGGCTGCTGGTGGGCTGTGCAGGGAGGGAGGAGCGGGTCATTGGCCCCGGCGGTGGGTGGGGAGGGCGGGTTGGCGCCTCTCTGTCCTCCCTAGTGGAGCCCGGGTCTGTTTGAGCTGAAGATCCTCTGATAGTGCTGGCGCTGCTGCCCACTGTACTCACCTCCACTCCGGGGAAAACCCTGCCATCACACACTGCAAACACGCACACACACACATGCACAAAGACACACACACACACACACGCACATGCAAGTGCACATACATACACATACACACGCAAGCACACACACACGTGCAGGTGCACATGCACACACACACACATACACACACACACGCACAGACACGCACATGCAAGTGCACATACATACACATACACACGCAAGCACACACACACACACACACACACACGTGCAGGTGCGCATGCACATACACACACGTTCGCATGCGCCCGCATGCACACAAACACTCACCCAGCACGTGCACAGGCACGCACACACACAGACAGACACACACACACACACGCACACACATACCCTCAGAAGTTAAGGTAGGAAAAGTCGTACCTTTTACACTGGGAAAACATAGTCATTCGTACCCGTAGAGAACATTACTGTACGTTCGGGGTACATTTGGGAAATTTGATTACTTGCAGAACCAAAGTATACCTCCACTGTCACATTACCCCGGAGAGTACACACACATTGCACCCCCGCATACTGTCTTACGCTCAATTCCCTGGCCGCTGTCGTTGGAAATGGCCTGATAGTGGACCGTTACGCTGTAGCTCTGCGGAGCGGGCGTCCCCCGCGGTGTTACAGTCATTCGGCTCAGATCGAGGGGCGCTGGCCCTCACCGCGGCATTTTTGTCCGGGATTAAAACCCACGGTCTCCTGGCCACCGGCCAACCGATTTCCAATGAGCTAGCACTTCCCAGAAGCCTCCTTAAAGTAAAAAAAAAAAAAAAAAAAAATCATACAGATATTTCACAGATCATCTTGAAGAAGATTTGTTTTGACATTAATTACCTACGCAGTAAGATGCTAGCTTTCACATAAATGCCAACTGAGTATATTTTATTTTGATAAAGTCAGAGGAGGCCTGCGTTTGGTCCCTCTTGGACTCTCTGAGTTTAACCGGAACATTTTATCGCGTGTGCCGGCCCACAGACTACAACCTGGGCATTTTGTCGAACAAGACAACTGTCCTACCTGCCTACTATTCTACCCGCCATGCACAACCAGCTTACCACCTGGGGGTTGTGGTGATTGTGCGCACATATTTATTACATATCTGCGTCCATATACTTCACCGGCCTTCAATAATAAACTAACTCATTTTCGCAATTCATTCAAAACAGCAACACGCATAATATGCCGTGAATGTATATTTAGAATCACGGCGAATGATTTTCCTCAGACTGCATCCACTCAAGATAACGAGATGTTTGTTCTCTTGTTTTTTTTTTGTTTTGGTTTTTTTTAACCGTAGTCCTCTTTGACTAATTATCTGCTTTATTCTGGGGAGAAAATTCCAAGTATTTATTCATTTATTTACTTATTTATTTACTTATTTATTTATTTATTACGGAGCTCACCCAGCTATAAGTCATTCTTGATTCATCGGTTGACGCCGTCGTCCCTGAGCCAAAATCTACGTGCGGGGTCGCGGGGGTTATCGCAGCGCGAGACAGGCTGACGCGGTGATGTCCGGGAAGTGCGTGCCACGGCCTGAATGTATGTGTAATCAATGGTCTCAGTAATTCCATCCCGCGGGGTACATTTAGCCCAAATTATCGCTCTGCGGATATTGCGAGTGATCTCCGTTAGACGCAAACACGTATAGGCCTAATTCAACTGCGGTCAAACAAGTCAGCGTTGTTTTTACATGAATGCGTTTCAGGCAAGGGTCGCTTCTGTAGGCTAATAGTGGTGTGTAGCATCACCGTAAGACCTGATAAGCAATGTTTCCTTGTTGCTTATCGAAATTGATTTCACGTTGCTGTTTTTAGTAGCCTATTATCGTATAAGTAGGGTAATTATACCCTACTCTTCATAAAATGGAAGTTTCTGTGGAAATACGTCGAATTCCTTGGGTGCATAATAAATAGCCCATCATGTATTTTTAATATAGTCCAAATTGGAGGAAAAATTGCATGCCCCCGTACTGTTTCATGTTGAAAATGTATATAAATAATACAATCCGAAACACGGTCAATTACAGTGAAAGGTCCTTTTACAACTCTCTTAATTATGTTTAGCAATAACTTCACGGGCAATGCGGTTATTAGGCTGTAGCTTCATGGCGGTTAACGCAAGCACGGCCCAGCGCGTTAATCTGCGTGCGCATGAATTATCAGAGCAAAAAGAAAAAAAGAAATTGCTTGTGAAAAATAATTATCATTATTATTAGCGTAGCCTGCTCTTTAGTCTACAGCTTAGGCTTTTCATCGCGGTGTGAGCTGGTCGAATGCCAAGTGGCACCTGGGCGACGGGAATTTCTCAGGTTAAGAAGGCGCAAGGCACGGCTGACACGGTGTTTCCGTTTTGACTCCTTGACCGCGGAATTTCCCGAACAGCCCCCTCGAGGACAGAGGAATGCTGCTGTGAGCAGTTTACTGGCTGCAGGCAAGCGGGGGAAACCCGGACACGGTTCTAACATTAATCCATGCAAAGCTTTGACTTAACCTTCAAATTTCCAGCGTTGAACATACGCGTTTTTTTTAAAAAGTATTCGGCATTAAATATTCAGTGGTTCCCAATCTCGGTCCACGGTGTACCACTGCATACAAAAATGGTTCCAAAAGGAACCCCGTGATTCCATAAAAGAACCCTATCTAGTTCAAGAGGTTCTTTGTCAGGAAATATGGTTCGGTGTCTGCTTTGACACTTTTACACATCTATGATAGAGGGCCCCATAAAGAACTAAAAAGGTTCCTATACAGAGAGAAGCCAAAGAACATTTCTTTTTCAGATTGTATGCTGCTTTTCGTTCAAACCACAATTGCCATCCCAGAATTTTAAACAGCTGTTGATTTTTCTTAATTAGGTGCCTTTCATGTTCAGAGGGATTATTAACCCTCTTAAACCACGGTATTTTAGAAATAGCTGTCATAAAAGGAGGTAACAAAATATTAGCTGATTAAATTAAACTGAATCTAATTAGGTCGCTGAATACATGTGTTCAAGTCCTTTTGTATTATTTTCCCTAAAACTTATTAACAGATGCATGTCTGACTTGATATTACTTGCTTTGCTCTTGAATTCTTTGAATTCCATTTCATTTATTTGACCAGTTAAACCGCCTTTTACATCTCTTTATGCAATCGTTTGCAATGCAGCACAATGTGAATATGGGGCTTTTATTCTTCATGGTATGCACATCCATTCGGGACACAATGTGGTTTAAGTGGTGGCCTGTAGCGTAGTGGATAAGGTACATGACTGGGATCTGCAAGGTTGGATCCCCGGTGTAAAAGTGGATAATCCAATCCCGTTGGGCCCTTGAGCGAGGCCCTTAACCCTGCATTGCTCCAATCAACTGTACGTTGCTCTGGAGCATCTGCCAAATGCCATTAATGTAATGTAATGTATAATGTAATGTGACGTAATGTAAAAGACTGTGTATGATACATATGTCAAAGCTGTACGAGTGTGTGTGTGTGTGTGTGTATGTGTGCGTGTGTGAGTGTGTGTGTGCGTGTGTGTGTGTGCGTGCGTGCATGTGGGTGTGCATGTGTGTGTGTGAGTGTGTGTGTGTGTGTGTGTGTGTGTCTGTGCCTGAGAGAGAGGGAGAGGTGTACATCTGTATGTATGTATGTATGTACACACTCAGAAAACAATGGTTCCAAAAGGAACACTGTGATTCCACAGAAGAGCCCTGGGGCATCAAGGGGTCTTTGTCGGACAAAATAGTTCTTTGTCTGGGAGCTTCCATAAGGGAGCAGAACATACAGTATATTAGAATAACTACAATGCAATATTCTACAATGCTATTTCCCCGATAAATTCCAGAGGCATGGTTACAACTTTTTTTTTAAATGACCAGATCTGATCATCCCAAACTAAAATTAGGCAAGACCTGACGGGAATGAGCCGGGCAGTTGCGCAGTTACACAAGACGAGGATGAGGCAACACCAACCAAAATGAATATAAATACGACAGCGAGGTCTTCACCTTAGCATTCAAACACAGTCTGCTAACAGACTACTAACTACTGGAGTCCTCCAGCTGAAAAACTTCCGAGTGCCAGTTTTTTTTTTCTTCTTCTTTTGCGGGAAAGAAAGTGAAGGCTCCGCTCCCTTCCGAATCAATCGACGGGTTGTCAAGAAGGAGAATCGGAAACTTGACAGAGAGACACACCGCAGTTCCAAAGAGAAGACAACTTTCCGCCCGGTGAACAAAAATAATAAAAACAACGATGAAATTCCAGTGCTTTGCCGTCGTATTCGTCTTCCTCAGCATCTGCGTCCTCCACAACGCGGCTGTCCCCTACGCCGAGGTAAGATTAGGAAATTAAATTGCCACGCTACTTGGTCCGAGCTCATGTTGGTTATTTTGCAAACTGCTCGTTAAAACTGCTTAAATGCAGTTTTAACCCCCCCCCCCCCTAATCGCATTCCTCTAATTTGTATTTACAGGCAGGGGTGCAAGGGTTGGATGGAAACTATGTTCAAACTGAGGAGACGCAACAAACAGCTGCTGCAGCAGAGGAGACGGGTCCCCTGGTACGACACTCACTCGGTTAATTGAATGCCAGTTAATTGCCGTTATCGCGCTGAAAACCGAGACGTTTGCGTCCGCGTCACGCCGTAGGGCAGAGCAATTAAAACGTCACCTGTCATCTCATAATTGTGGCTTAATATAAGAGGCGGGCGGTGTCAGGGGAACACATTTGCGAAAGTTTGAACGCGGTGTGAGGCCGAACGAGAACGGGAACCTTATCGCGCTATTCTCTCTCCCGTCTGCACCGCAGGTTCTCACCAGGACGAAGCGTCACCACGGCCTCCTGGCCCTGTGCCGCGCGATCGCCGCCGCACGAGCGAAGGCCGCCGCAAAAGCAAAGACCGCGGGCTCTAAGAGGGACCTCTTGCTTGACCCACAAGATGGTGGAATCCAAGCCTGAACTGTGTACTGTGAACAATCAACTGCACCCGAACGAATACCTTCAGTATTGTTATTATTTTTTATTTTATTTTATTTTATTTTTTCATCCTCCACATGGTCATTTTTGGTCCACCTGGTGCCAAAGACGTTATACTCAATATATGAGTTCATTGCATATTTGGATGGAACCAACAATCTATTTTTCATACTAAACGCACACCAAAGCCTTTTGTATCGCCTGTTGTATTTCTATGGTTTTTAATGACGATATGGTAAGGTTAAGCCAATATTTAAGATTATTGTCGTTGAGAAATGTTGTACATATTTGTAAATAAATCATTATGACTACTCCTGAGTTAAATTGTTCTCTTATGTTTCTGTGGGGATGCGTTTTTATTGTGTGCTAACTAAGTTATTAATAATGCGAATGCAAATACTGCAGATCACGTCAGATATTTTCATTGCTGTGTGATGCCGTCTGGCGGTCATCGCTTAACTTATGATATTTAAATTAGCCAAGTGATGTGTTGCAAGTGGAATAAATTAGGATTTAAATAAGGACTGCGTTGGGATAACTAGCTTCAACTGTTTGTCCTGCTATTCAAATCGCATTACATCTGATTATCGCGTACCGCGTATCCGTTTTGGCACATATTTATCTGCAGGATTGAAAAAAGGGGTTGAACATACACGCGTGTCTGAAGCAGATCATTCACACCAGAATATATTTTATTCATGAGGATTATACTATACTACTATCACTAATACTATATCTTTATAATAATTAAACACTTGTGGTATTACATGCATTGGCGTAAGGGGGCGCCAAAGACCACAAACGGGCAGCAGCAGGGTTAGACATTCCCTGCGTGATTCAGGTAGTATCCCCCCCCCAACCAAGCGTATAGCCTACGTCTGGAAGGACATAAAGTCGAAATCATATTACTGATCATGTGCTCTCAGAAAGTCATTGCGATGTTTGAAATCGATAAAATAATAGCCTTCATATATACAGAGTTCATGACGCACGCAGAATACACTGTCGCGAACATCCAAACCGACATCACATTAAACGTAAGTCGTATCAATTTATAAACTGCCGCCTCTACAGGTACGCATCCCATACCGTCGTTGCTTGTCATGTGATTTCATTTGCATTTAGACTAGGCCTACACTTATCTTAAAGTGCAAACCGTGTGTCAGCTGTTGAGTCGATACTGTGGAGATTCCTAAAAAGAATTGATGGCGTCCCTAATCGAGGCGAACCACCAACACAAACATGCCGCCCGGCCGTTCTTTTCCCTGGGTTATCCCGGCACCTGGAGTCGTTAGTTTTAATTAGTCGAGAGGACTGGTGAGGGTTTCTCACTCCCCTCCCCTTCAGTGGCGCGGCGACGAATACTGATGCCCTTGCCACAGGCAACACAAATCAACATGCTCAAACAGCGAGTTCGGCCCCCACCACACGCTTCACGCTTCACTGTAAAAAGGCACACGCTTCCCTCTTTCAAAACGAAGCTGATCGCGGTACCTGGCAAGTGACCGGCAACTTGCGCATAGATTCGGGTCAAAAGTTCGGACAAAGATATAGATTTGGTGTACGGGGCAATCGCGAGAGCGCAGAGCGGGGTCCCCTCCCGTGGGGCCTCCGAGAAACAAATCTTCAATTTTCAGAAAACGCCAGAATCCGTGACCGTCTAGGTTTATCTTCTTCGTTCTTTATTTACAGCCGTGTTTGAAGTGCGCCGGCTCGCTCCACCCCAGATGCCTTTCCTATTCTGGCGTAACGTCTCATTTGCATTCTCGCTCGCCCGTTCCCCGTCCAGTTTACCCGTCCCTTCCCTGCAATGCATGTATTTTTGGATTCCCTGTAAAATAACGGCTCCTGTTTTAATGTTTCCTCGCAGCTGGGTTTAAATTAAAGCTGGGTCGTGTGTAAGTGTGAACTGTCTTGTCTGAAGTGGCTTTTAAAAAGGTTTGAGTGACAATAAATTCCATTGTCATGCGGCGTGCGCGTCTACCTCTTATCGGACCCAGGCAACTGGAACTTCATACACAGGCCTCAGCAAACTTCAGCATTGCGTCTCTCTCTCTCTCTCTCTCTCTCTCTCTCTCTCTCTCTCTCTCTCTCTCTCTCTGTGTGCCATTTGCATCTGTCATTGCTGAAACAGATGATTGTATTCCTGCTCACATGTGTGTAATGAAATGTGCCATAGACACAAAGGGAGCACTTTAGTGGGTTGACCTGTACACCAGCTTGTTAATGCGAGTATGTAATCAGCAACTCGATGCATGAAGGCAAGAACATGTGATCTAAGTGACTTTGACTGTGGAATGACTGTTGGTGCCAGAAGGGGTGGTCTGAGTGGGATCGCCTGGGATTTTCACCCACAACAGCCTCTAGAGTTTAGTGAAAAGTGCGAAAAAGCAAAAACACCCAGTGAGCAGCAGTTGTTACTGAGAGAGATCAGAGGAGAACGGCCAGACTGGCTGGCCAAGCTGACCGGAAAACACAAGAGTAACTCAAATAACCACATTGGTCCGCAGAGGAGTGTCTCTGAACACACAACACGTTGAACCTCACATACAGACTCAAAGAGAATCGAACACGAGATACTGAAACGCTCTCATACCTGCACTGAGGAAGCAGCTGAACACACCTGACCAATCAGAAACACACGTGAAGCCATTCGTCCCAAACATTATGGTGCCCTGAAATAGGGGACTACGTATAAGAAGTGCTGTTACATTAAATAAAATTGAAGTACTGCAATTTCTACATGGTGAAACCAAAATGAATACAATCAACACTTTAACCACATGTGAATTGCTTGATTACGAATATTATAAATTGTGGAGTACACTCTCAGAAATTAAGGTACGGCAAGTGGATAAAAGGTACAAATACTTGGCGGTACCCTATAGGTGTATAAAATTGTACCCCTAGCCAGCAGTATATAATTAATTTGGGGGTTTTTTTGCATGGAAAACATAGGCCTACTCATTTGTCGCCAAGGAGACTATGGCTGTACTCTCTGTCAGGGTCCATTTGGGAAATTTGATCCTTGAAAAACAAAACACTGTCACTTTATTTTTGAGCGTGTACAGAGCCAAAACAACAACAACAACAACAACAACAACAACAACAAAAAAAATCTGTATTTGTCCCAAGACACATGGAGCTCGCTGCCTATGGGTGCAGGTAGTTTGCGAGGTCATGGATGGGGAAGCTGATATTTTATCCAGCCTCTGCCGTATCTACCGGGACCAGCCTGCTGGTTCCTGCTGACTCCATCGTCTCCGAAGGCACGCGCCTCCGTGGGCTCCCAGACAAACGACGTCCGCCAGATTACAAATTTACAGATCCCCCCCGTTCCTGGGTCCAATCCTCATTCCCCCGGACTCCCTCGCCCGCAAATCTTCATCCGCGGACCGGTTCCAATTCCGATTTTTTTCCCGACCCCATCTCCGGGTCGGTGATGGGATCGCCGCTACGAACCGAAAGCGCACTTTGATGTATTGAATTACATGTATATGAAAAAAAAAGAAGAAAAAAAAAGAAATGCAAAGAATAGAATGCCTAGCTCTGCTGGGCGGAACACGGGGACGGAAACACGGCGTACCGAGCCGTCCCCACGGAGCAGTGCTATAGAGCGATTCCAGATGGAGGAGTCAAGCCGCGTGCCACAGCTCTGTATCATATTTGCGTGCGTGCGGTAATATAATATGAACCCGAGCCGCCGCGTCAGCAATCCCTGCATATTTTGTATTTTGATTTTTGTATGCATTCTCTGTCCCTATTTTTCACGCGTCTTTTTGCACCGTCTGAGGAGGAGAACTTTGCACGACTTGAAACATCCCTTCTGCCCGGCTGGTTCGTCAGCCGCCTGGTATGGGGGTGATGAGGAAAGTCAGAAAATTGGTCCTGGGGGGTGGGGGGTGGGGGGGGGTTTATTCCTGGGGTCTGAAAATCAGAGCAAAACAGGAAAGGGGCCACTTGAAAAGACTGAGACTTTGAGGATTTTGGCGATAGGGGGGTGGGGGCGGGGGGTCGGCCTTTGAGGGTTTTTGGCAGGCAGGGGGGAGGGGAGGAGGGGGGTCAGACTTTGAGGGTTTTGGAGAGGATCGATGCCTGGTCTCTGTGGGCTTTCTCTCTTAAAGGCACGGTGACCGACCTTTACCCGCAACCTCGGCGGTGTGTGGGGGTGTTATGGCAGGAGGGTTTCAGTTGGTAGGCTATTCCCCGCTTCACATCGCAGAAATGAACAGCGACTCCTCTGGTCAATGGGGGCAACTGCACCATCCGTGTAGTTCAGTTTGCTGGTGGACTGCAGGGCGGGAGGCAGCAAGCGGGCAAATCGATTTGGGTTTCAACGGGCCTGTAAATATGATCGAGCCTTTAAAATTGGGGAATCGTCCCTTTGAAGAGTCTGTTTCCTTGAATATCTAAGTCAGCGTTACAGAACTCCACTGCTTTCAGTCACCAGTAGTGATTGCTGCATCAGCATTAAAATGTTCAGTTAAGCTTATTCTGGTCACATTTGTGATCTTACTTAATAATAAAAGCCGAAGATATAAAGTTATAATGTGCCGTCCATGGTCCTGAAGTGTATTTTATGATTATTATTATTATTATTGTTATTATTATTATTATTATTAGTAGTAGTAGTAGCAGCAGTAGTAGTAGTAGTAACAGTAGCAGTAGTAGTAGCATTAGTAGCATTAGTAGCAGTAGTAGTAGCAGCAGTAGTAGCAGCAGTAGTTGTAGTAGTAGTAGCAGTAGTAGTAGCAGCAGCAGCAGCAGCAGTAGTAGTAGTAGCAGTAGTTATAGTAGTAACAGCAGCAGCAGTAGTAGTAGTAGCAGTAGTTATAGTAGTAGTAGCAGCAGCAGCAGTAGTAGTAGTAGTAGCAGTAGTTATAGTAGTAACAGCAGCAGCAGTAGCAGCAGTAGCAGTAGCAGTAGTAGTAACAGCAGCAGCAGTAGTAGTAGTAGTAGCAGTAGTTATAGTAGTAACAGCAGCAGCAGTAGCAGCAGTAGCAGTAGCAGTAGTAGTAACAGCAGCAGCAGTAGTAGTAGTAGTAGCAGTAGTAGCAGCAATAGTTGTAGTAGTAGTAGCAGTAGTAGTAGCAGCAGCAGCAGTAGTAGTAGTAGCAGTAGTTATAGTAGCAGTAGTAGTAGTAGTAACAGTAGCAGTAGTAGTAGTAGCAGCAGTAGTTGTAGTAGTAGCAGTAGTTATAGTAGTAACAGCAGCAGCAGCAGTAGTAGTAGCAGTAGTTATAGTAGTAGTAGTCGTAGTAGGGAGATGCTGCATCCAAAAATGTGCTGCTTCCCTCGTTCAGGGGAAGGCACTCTGGCAAAAACCTTACCTTGCAAACTTTGGATCAGTGAAATGATGAGAGAGGGAGAGAAAGAGAAAGAGAGAGAGAGGGGAGAGAGAGACAGAGGGGAGAGAGAGAGGGAGAGAGAAGGAGAGAGAGGGAGAGAGAGGTGGAGAGAGAGAGGGAGAGAGACAGGGAGAGAGAGAGAGAGAGGGAGGGAGAGAGAGAGGGAGAGAGACAGGGAGAGAGGGAGAGAGAGAGGGAGAGAGACAGGGAGAGAGAGAGAGAGGGAGGGGGAGAGACAGGGAGAGAGAGAGAGAGGGAGGGGGAGAGAGAGAGAGAGAGAGAGAGAGAGAGAGAGGACGGTGCCTTTATCTGCCAGACTCGTTCTCATCGCTCAGCTCTCTCTCACATTTGCATGCGGGTGGCAATCTGAGACGAACCTGAGTTGCTGTGTCAGCACGCATGCATATTTATTTGATTTCCGCCGCGTGTTTTCTCTCCTGTTGTGTGTTTTTTAATGCCACTGCCAGGCGTTTTGAGCCGTTGGTCTCCGCGTGCGAACGGCTGCCTGTGCACTATCCGAAATTAACGCACATTTACACAAAATCCAGACGTGGAAGCGCGAGCAGGGAGGGCATCGGATGGATTCCAGTCCTCAGCCGGTGTTTCTGGGGCGGCCTGCGGCCCAGTGGCTGAGGTGCATGACTGGGACCTGGGAGGTCGGTGACTCAAGCCCCCGGTGTCGCCACGATAAGATCCGTGCAGCAAGGCCCTTATCCCTTGTAGGAACCCCCCAAATACACCAAAAAGAAGAAGTATTTGGGAGGTGAAGGAAACGCGTGTGGTCCTACCAGGCGCTACTGGAACAGGGTTAATTTGATTTTGTTCTCGTTTATCTCACTCCAAAAGACGGGTTTCAACTGCTCCTGGGTTCTAACAGTTCAACACAAGGAACTGCAAATGTCTGCCAATAGTGTGGCGCTATACGATCGCTGTCTAAGTGTGTGGACGTGGACGTGCCTGTGGCCTCTATAGCCTACAATGATACACTTAAGTATCTTGTGATGACACTACTGTATATGTGCGGCCTGTAGCGTAGTGGTTAAGGTACATGACTGGGACACGCAAGGTCGGTGGTTCGATCCCCGGTGTAGCCACGATAAGATCCGCACAGTCGTTGGGCCCTTGAGCAAGGCCCTTAACCCTGCATTGCTCCAGGGGAGGATTGTCTCCTGCTTAGTCTAATCAACTGTATGTCATTACATAAATGCCATTAATGTAATGTGATGTGAGTGGCTATGGGGTGCAGGTGTCCTGTGTTGTCTTAGGACTGTAAAATGTGTGCAGTGGTGTGAGTCAAGAGGATGCAGGTTAAAACGAATACGATTTATTCAACAATGTGCATTGCAGAAATAGAATGACAATGGGCGACATGGGGTGGCATGGCTCAGGCAGTAAGAGCAGTCGTCTCATTGGCTCAGGCAGTAAGAGCAGTCGTCTCATTGGCTCAGGCAGTAAGAGCAGTCGTCTCATTGGCTCAGGCAGTAAGAGCAGTCGTCTCATTGGCTCAGGCAGTAAGAGCAGTCGTCTCATTGGCTCAGGCAGTAAGAGCAGTCGTCCGGCAGTCCGAGGGTTGCCGGTTCGAACCCCGCCCGGGCTGTGTCGAAGCGTCCCTGAGCAAGACACCTAACCCCTAAATGCTCCTGACGAGCTGGTCAGCGCCTTGCATGGCAGCCAATCGCCGTCGGTGTGTGAGTGTGTGTATGAATGGGTGAATGAGAAGCATCAATTGTACAGCGCTTTGGATGAAGGCGCTATATAAACGCCGACCATTTACCATTTACCTTTGTATCACAGCTGGATGCAGACTCACAGGTAACTTGCGTTACCTGTGGTTTATTTCTAAACGCTGTTTCAAGATCTTTATTCATCTTGATCCAGTGTACTATACCACCAATGGCACCAAACTATTTCCCACAACATTAGCTGTCTAAAGACACCAAACACTGTATGTGCCAAACCCATTGTTTATACAGTGATATTTCACCTTAGCAGTTCTGGGAGCATTCCACTGAGGCGGTAGAATTGGCTCCACAATAGTGTTGTATTGACGAGCACTGTCTTTTCATCAAGCCTTGCTGACCCTGTGTCAACATGGTAAACATGGCACCCTCTCTCTGTTTCCTTTTGGGGGTCTGCAGAGAGGCACACTTATGTGAAATGCCCTACACCCTGCATCGCTCCAAGGAGGACTGTCCTAAGCATCCATCCATCCATCCGTTATCTGAACCCGCTTATCCTGATCAGGGTCGCAGGGGGGCTGGAGCCTATCCCAGCATACATTGGGCGAAAGGCAGGAATACACCCTGGACAGGTCGCCAGTCCATCGCAGGGCACTGTCCTAAGCAACATAATTAATTATATATGTTATTATTATACACTACAGTGAACATCGAGCATGATGGCATCAAGCACTGTCCAGATTAAGAGGTTTTTTTCTCCCTTTCTTTAATTGTGGTTTCATTTCTGTCTTTTTTTTCCAATTACGCAATTCTCAAATGACTTCACCAAGGCCTGTGAAGGTCAGATGAGTGCCTCCATCTCGCCACGCTTGAGGAAGAAATAATCACCCAGTAACAGGCTTTGTGCCGTTTTAGCGAAAAAAGAAGAAGAAGAAATTAATAAACAAACAAAACAAAAAAAAAAAAAACGGTTCTCCCAAGTTGTTTTCAGCTTGTTCAGCGTATCCTTGACCGCGAGACACATTTCCCCTCCTGGTTCTGACAATGCAGAAGCAAATTAAAAACCCCTGTCGCAATTATGATATGAAACACACCCCGATGACCTCTGCCTGCTCTGTTTTTGGTCTCTGCGCCCCCAGGGGTCCGGGAGAGGCAGATTGCTCACTCTCAAAAAGCGCATCAGGCTGGGGCTCTTAAAGGGGGCGGGGGGGGGGAGGACGGGGGGATGGAGGCGGGGGGGGGCGGGATAGAGAGAGCCGTCGTGTTGAACGAACTGTTCGTCTCCATGACGAGGGACAAGGAAGTAGTGAAGGAGCGGTATTGACACCCGTGTCACACACACACACACACACTCACACACTCCCACACACACACACACTCCCACACACACACACACACACACTCCCACACTCCCACACACACACACTCCCACACTCCCACACACACTCCCACACACACACACATACTCCCACACACACACACACCCACACACTCCCACACACACACACACACACACACACATACTCCCACACGCACACACACACACATACACACATACACACGCGCACGCGCACACACACTCACACACACACTCACTCCCACACACACACACACGTACACACACACACACACGCACACACACATACACACACATGCACACACACACACGTGCACACACAGGTGCGCACACACACACACACACACACACGCATACACTGGTCTGCTACTCAGCCTCTGAAATCCCAGATGAGAAGAACACAACCCCTACCCCTCCCCTCCATTCTTTCCCAATCCCTCACACTCCCACTGCCCCCCCCCCCTCCTGCCAGCCCTCACTCCCTCACCCAAAGCCACACTGCCCCCCCTCCTTTCCTCCCAAACTTTTGCACAGTTTTGGGCTGGCAGCTGGTGAAGAACCGCACACACACACACACACACACACACATAACCTCTTTCTCTCACACACACACCTTCTCTCTCACTCACACACACACACACACACACACACACACTGGCTGACTGTCGGCTGTGAGCCAAGCATGCTGTCCCCGGCTGCAGCAGCTCTAGTCTCCCTGACTCCCACAGAAGACTACATTACCCATAACCCTCCAGTGCACCCTCCCCCCCCCCCCCCCCAACCCTCCACCTTCCCCCCGCCTGTACCCCGCGTGCCCTTCCCTCCTCTCCCCCCCCCCCCGCTCCAGACCCCTTCGTCTGGTTCGGGTTTGGGGCGGGAGAGGGGACTCGACAGCCCCTCTGCCAGGAGAAGGCCCTGCCAAAAGCCCGGCGCATCCCAGGATGCGTGACCCAGTTTGCACAATGTCCTCCGTATGTCACTGCGCCCGCGCCGCGCCAGCTTTAGTGCCGCTTGGCAACGTACCGCGCTTTCGAGCCACCTGTCACATAAACATTTTAAACAGAGCATTAAACCGAGTTCTAGCCCGGCGCTTGGCGACGGGGCCGTTCGCCGTAAATCGTAGCGTCGCGCGGACGTGCGCTTGAGGTTAGCGCGGCCCCCACGAGAACGCTCGAGCGTTCAGCGGCCCCCGAAAGAGCGGTTCCGCGTGGCGATTCTAATGTACCAACCGTGGCTAATCGACCGGCCCCTGGGTTGCTGGTCGGTTGGATGTTTGCAGGGTCCTCAAAAATGTTATCCTAATATGAAGTGCCCTATAGCACGATAGTGTAGTCCTGCAAGAATGTCCCCACAAGAGTGGTTCTGCGTTTGCGGACTCCACCTCTATGAAATGGGTTATGCTTGATACCTTAATCCATCACTCACTGCATACAGGCAGGCAATGGAGGAGCCGCTTGACGTGCTAGCACGTGGAAGCGTGTTTTAATCATCACAATTTTGCCAAATAGTATGTGTAAAGCAGACACGTTTTATGTTTTATGTCATGAAAAAAAAAAGAAGATTATTATTATTTTCCAGTTTGTTGATGTACTGGATGTACGGGATTTTTGGGAGCCCACAAGGTTTTGGTTGCCCTCCAGTTTAAGTCAAGGTCAAGAGGGTCAGCTGTGATTGCTGCCGGGCGTCTCTGGTGCCGGTCCTGTTCGGGTGTGTGGACATGCGTCTCATCTGGTACCGGTCCTGTTCGGGTGTGTGGACATGCGTCTCATCTGGTGCCGGTCCTGTTCGGGTGTGTGGACGGGCCCTCTGGTCCCAGGCCCGGTTCGGGTGTGTGGACATGCGTCTCTTCTGGTGCCAGGCCCTGTTCGGGTGTGTGGACATGCGTCTCTTCTGGTGCCGGGCCCGGTTCGGGTGTGTGGACGGGCCCTCTGGTGCCAGGCCCGTTCATGTGGGCGGACGGGGCCTCTGGATCCGGGTGCAGCCTCCTGACCTCAGCCCTGCCAAATCTGCTTAGCCGTCCCTCATGTGATGTCTATGTATTCGCCCGTGGCAACACCCAATGAGGAGGGGGGTTTAGTTGCCAGGGTGACAAGATCTCTTTGCACACCAATGCACTCCGTGGTCATTCGCGGTGCCCCGTGGTCTGACTGCTCATGCACCCTGGGAAGGGTTGGTCCTCCAGCGCACTGCCTATGGGAGGCCAGCAGGAGCAAGTCGCGTTTTGGGGGCGGAGCACGCGCCCACCTGCGCTCTCTCTCCCCAATTTACGGAGAACGTTGCCGGGATGAGAGCGGACTCCGAGTCCGAGGAGGGACTTCCTGAAAATCCCGACGAAAACGAAAGGAAAAGATCAGAGTTTAAGAGAGAGAGAGTACGCACTACTGCTAAGACAGCTCTGACATTTAGCCCGTCGCTTCAGTGCTCGTGATTAATGCCACTGAACATTAACCGACTCACACTTCACCAGCTTATTCACCGGCGTTTCCCCGACAGAGAGCTGACCCAATAAACACGCGGAGCCGTTTAATCCACAGCCTCAATTTGTTTTAACAAACGGAGTCGTTTCGCATGCGGCTAATTATTAACATGCGCCGGAAAATGTTCAATCTAAAATCAACACTGACAACATGCTTTTATCCCTAATAGTGCGCATATGGCCTTCGTCGAATGCATATAATCACAGTTAGAGCTAACGATAAGCATTACGCCGTGTATAATGAAGTTATGTATTTAAATATGTTGTGTTTAATCTTCGTTCGTTATTCCCACTTCTCTTCTGTGACCCTTAATGCGACCCGTGCTTTGAGAATCCCGGAGAGCCGAAACCGCAGAAGAAGAGAAGCGTACACGCAGTGGTGTGCAATCCTGTGCGTGAAGGTTTATGGAGAGATGTTTTATTTAAAAGGAGTACTCTTTCTTTATTCAGTGGATCCTTACAAGCCCCTCTTCAAAACAAATACTGGTCAGAACGGCGCATTTTTACAATCTGCTCTTATTCCCGTCTCTCAGATAAAAACCCGGGAGAGCCCAGCGTCTTGGCGATGCTTTTCCCTGACGTGGCACTGATTTGCACGCTGATTACCATAAAGAACGTCAAATCTGTGGAAAAGATGCATGAACCCGAACAGTAGGAGGGAGACGGGGGGAAGAAGCAGGGAAAAGAGATTGAGGGGAGTGACAGATTGGGAGAATAAGGAGAGAAAGGTGGAGGGAGAAGAGGAGCGAGAGGAGGAGAGAGAGAGGAGATGGAGAGAAGGATAGAGAGAAGGAGAGGGAGAGAAGGAGAGAGAGGAGATGGAGAGAAGGAGAGAAATATGTAGAGCAGGAGAGAAAGAGGAAGAGAAGGAGAGGGAGATGGTGAGAAGGAGAGAGAAGGACAGAAAGACAGAGAGGAGAGAGAGATGTGTATGAACATGTGTTAAATGTTCGCATTTATAGAGTGCATGTGTCCTAACACATGTATTTCTCTGTTTAACACTTGCATTATTCGTTAATATCTCTTGACTTCAATATAAAAAGCCTAACTGTGGTTGGGAATTGGACACCGGCAACAGCGATAATCTCTGTATGCAGAACATTAGCTCCATTAACCTGGTGCAAACTGGCAGCGTTACGCCTCGTCCCCGTTCAAACAAACATTACGTTAACGCGGCTAGATGAAACAGAGAGATAGCGCAGTGAAAATTAAACCCACCTGGTGCAGAGTGAAAAGAAGAGGAGGAAAGAGAGAAAGGGCAGGTGGAAGAGGGAAAGACAGATGGCAGAATTAAACGGACGCATAAAGAGAACATATGGGGGGGAGGAATGGGAAGTATGGAAAGAGAGGGATGGAGGATTAAAGAGATAAAGTAGGAGAGGGGGAGAGAGCAGAGAGGGACAGGAAATGAGTGAGTGAAGACCGAACACGTGAGAGTGAGAGAGATAGGAAAGAGAGATGAGAAAAAGAGAGCGAGAGAGAGAGAGGGGGAAAGAGAGAGATGGGGATTTAAAAACGCCTTTATTGAGACATTTTCCAGAAACTGAAATTATAGCTTAGAGCTTCAAAAAACATAACCAACCAAACAAACAACAAGAAAGAAAAAAAACCCCAAAACAACCCCCAGATGGGGAGTGGGAGAGAGGGAGAGAGGGAGCGATGGAGAGAGAGAAAGGGGGGGAAAAAAGAGAACGGTGAAAGGAGGGTAGGTGGGAAACGGGAACACTGAGAGGAGCTCCTGGATCCGGGCGGTAGATCCCCGGGGAAATCCGGCCCTCAGCCCCGCTGAGAGGGGCCCCGCTCCGGGCTTTGGCCCCGCGGCCCCACCCCGCTGACGGACAGAGTCCCCCGGCTCGCAGGGAGAGGCTGACGTGGCCGGGGGAAGAGACTGATGAGCTGCTCGCCTCGACCGCCTGTCCGCCATCCGTCTTCACACGGGGTCAGGAGGCAGGGCGAGGGGAGAGGGGGAGAGAGGGAGAGGAGAGGGGAGAGGGGAGAGAGGAGAGGAGAGGAGAGGAGGAGCGAGGAGGAGCGAGGGGAGAAGAGGGGAAGGGAGGAGAGGAGGAGAGGGGAGGAGGATAGGAGAGGAGGATAGGAGAGGAGAGAGAGAGGAGACAGGTAGAGGAGAGGAGAGGAGAGAGGGGGGGGCTGGAGCAGGATCAGAGGCTGGTGGAGGGGTTTCATCAGCGGGAGGCTGGCGGTACATCTGATAGACAGAAGGATCCAAACGGCGAAGGTCCATGTTGCTAACGCTACAGTCAGTGGATGCAGGGCGATTCTCCTGCTCAACCAATGGGCTTCATACAGCCATCCCCACCCCATTTCTCTTTTTTACATTTGCTGTCCCCCTGCGGTCCTCCCAATCTCTCTCTCTCTCTCTCACCATCCCCATCTCTCTTTCTCTTTCACTCTCTCCCTCCCCCTCTCTTTCTTCCTTTCTTTCTCTGAAACCATCCTCTATCTGTTCAATCTCGACTCTGTTACATTGTAGCTCACATATCTCTCCCTGTTTCACTGTCATTAATTCTCTCATCCCAACCTCTACCCCCCCTCTGCTTCCCTCTCTGCTTCCCTCTCTCCCCCTCTCTATCTGTCTCCCTCTCTCTCCCTGTCTCTACCTCTCTCATTCCCTCTCTCCCTCCCTCTCTCTCCTTCTCTCTCCCTCTCTCTACCTCTCTCTCATTCCCTCTCTCATCTCTATCCCTCCCTCTCCCTCTCTCTCCCTCCCTCTCTCTCTCCCTCATTGATCGGGGAGGTGCTGCAGTGAGCTGGATTGGGTGTGGAAT
>NC_083760.1:6025341-6032841 GCF_963514075.1 Conger conger | reverse complement strand
TTTATGTTGTGAAATTTCTCTGATTCATTGATTCTATACCCCGTTACTGAAATCATGGTCCTTGCGGGCAGAGAACTGCTGGGTTTCCACCCTTCCTGTACCTGGGAGTCTGTGTGATGACAGTCCAATCAGTAGTATGAATTGTTCAGTTATTTACCTTGGAGGAAAAAAAAGAAAACCAGAGCCGGATTTGGATTTGAGGGCCAGAATTGAGTATCCATGTTCTTTAACACTCCAGAAAGCCCTGCAAGTATATAAGCTTGGTGGTTTCACTGTTAAGCCAAAAAAAAAAAAATCACAACTGACACTTTTTTTCCAGAATGTCTTGTCAAGAAGTGCCATGGAGTATTGTAGACAGAGATGGAAAAGTGAAACAGAGAGGAAGTCAGAGCACCAGAGACGGGGAGAGGCAGAGGTGAGAGCGCAGATGGAGTGGTGAAAGAACGAGAGTCAGGGAAGGTGGGAGAGAGAGAGAGAGAGAGAGAGAGAAAGCCAGGGAGAGAGAGAGAGAGAGAGAGGGAGAAAGAAAGAGAGAGGTGTCCTGCAGAATAGATGGGTGGGTGAGAGGCATGAAATGGAGCTGGCCCAGAGCAAGTGAAGCGTGTCGAGGGTCATGTTGCAAGGGATTGTGGGGGAGTGGGGTGTGTAGTGGGGAGGGGGGAGGGAGGGGGGGGGGAGGGAGGGGGGGTTGTTCATAGTGGTTGTTCTGTGAGGCATTCAGTGTGTGTGTGTACGTGTGTGTATGTGTGTGTGTGTGTGTGTGTGTATGTATGTATGTGTGTGTGTGTGTGTGTGTGTGTACACAGCCAGCTGTCCGTGTAGTTTCTCAGTCTGTGTCTCAGTGGGAAACCGGAATATCTCTGCATGAGCGTGGTGCGCTGGCGTGTGTGTTCTGTGTGTCTGTGTGTCTGTGTGTGTGTTCTGTGTGTTACTGTGTGTGTGGGCGTGTGTGTGTGTTCTGTGTGTGGGCGTGTTGATGAAGTTCAGCTGCAGCCTTTCCTCACAATCCTCACATGTGAGCTTTTCTCAGCATATTCACTTTTATGCTGAATTCATCATCACCTCTCTTCTTCTTCTTCTTCTTCTTCTTATTATTATTATTATTAGTAGTAGTGGTAGTAGTAGTAATAGCAGCAGCAGTATCAGTAGCAGTAGTAGAATTAGTAGTAGTAGCAGCAGCAGTAGTAATAGTACTAGTCGCAGTAGCAGTCGTAGCAGTAGTCGTAATAGTAGCAGTAGCATTAGCAGCAGTCGTAATAATAGTAGCAGTAGCAGAAGTAGTAATAGTAGTGGTAGCAGTAGCAGCAGTAGCAGTAGCAATAGTAGTCGTAGCAGTAGCAGTAGCAGTAGTAGTATTAGTAGCAGTACTAGTAGCAGTAGCAGTAGTAGTATTAGTAGCAGTACTAGTAGCAGTAGCAGTAGTAGTAGCAGCAGTACTAGCAGCAGTAGTAGTAGTAGCATTAGCAGTAGTAGTAGCAGTACTAGTAGCAGTAGTAGTAGTAGCATTAGGAGCAGTGGTGGTAGCAGTCATAGTAATAGTAGATCATTATCATTGACACTGAAAATGAAAAAGGGTGTGTGAACTGAACTCCGCAGGTGATAGAAGCACACTCTGTCAGAGCTGTGGATGTTGCTGTTGCGCTGGATAGCGGTGATAAGGGTGTAAAAATGGCTCCTGACGGGGCCAGGGTAGACAGATGGCAGCAGAGCGCATTCACAGGCCTTCGGTGAGAGGGGCCATTTGCTTTTTTTGGAGAGGGTTTCCAGGCAAGGACACTGTGTGGCGGGGTGGGTCTGGGCATGTGCAGAACCCGGGGGCGGGGGGGGGGGGGGGGGGGGGGAGAGAGGGACAGGTGACCGGGACTCGCTGTCATCTGTCACGACAGAGGGAGGGGGGTGCAGTGGGGGCAATGAGGGGAGAGAACTGGCAAGAGGTTTTGGACACAGACGAAAATCAGCTTCACAGAGTACATTCAACACCGATAGTGTACATTCACCTCCAATGGTGCACATTTAACACCGAGTGTCTATTTTATTCTGATTGTGTGCATTTAACAATGGTAGTCTATATTTATCTCAGATATAACACATTTTTTACACTGGTAGTGTACATTCACACTCTGTGAAAGTACATTTAAGTCTAAAAGAGACGTCGTCATTGTCCTGAAATGAAACCTGCTAGAGTTGGGAAAAAAAAGCTCTGAGCATTTAACGGTGCCGAGGGGGGTGATAGGGATCAAGATGGTGAGAGAAAAAGCAAAAGAGAGAGGGAGAGAGAAGACATGAGAAATGAGAGGAGGAGAGAGCTGAGGAGCAGAGAGAGACTGAAAGAGAAAAGAGAAAAGTGGAAAGAGAAGACGGCATGTGGCAGAGGTTGTTGAGTGAGGCTCGCTGTCAGAAACGGCGTTCAGGTGCAGGTGGGGTGCAGGTGTTAGACAGTGACTGACACTGTCCTTTAAATTTAGGAGGGGTTCCCAAATTTGTATCAGGGGAGGGCCTGGCCCTGCTAGCTAGCTGCCGTGTCTTCAGTGCGTTAAAAACATCACAGCAAGGACGCGCGTGTGGCACGTGCGTGTGCTTACAGCGCAGTGGGTGTGACACGTGTAGCTGGCGTGTGATTGGTCGATCGCCGGGGCCCACGGTCTGGCGTCTGGGAACCCGTGAACCGTTTTTTTTTTTACAGCAGCACAGATACGATTTTCCGTTCAGCGGCTGTGAACTCCAGCCCTTTCGCTTTAACTACACATGCCCGAGCGCATTATCCGTGTTATCCTGTTGGGACGCAGCACTAATGAGACTGCTTTTCTTTCCCTGACATTATGGGGCTTCTCGACCCGAGCGTAATAAGCGAAACCAGCCGTGGGTTCAGAACCGCCGGTTTCGGGTTTCACCGTCCCCAGGCCCGGTCCCGCAACATCTGGGGAACAGCTGTCCCTCACGCCAGAGTAAAAAAAAAACACACACACACACACGCTCCTTCGCCCCGACCGTCAATCAAACACCGCAGCGCAGCGCGAGCCTCCATTCCGAACGTGCGCTTGTGTAACTTTGTATTTACACAACATCTCACGGTATTTATTCACAGGCATTGTGCCTGCGCGCGCGCTCATTAATCTTTCAGCGTTTGTAACGAGCTCTAGCTGGATGTTTCTCCGGTCATATTTGGCACGTCAAATCGGAATATCCTCAGGGGAAGGGACTGCGAGTCTGAGACTGATGGCCGTCCTGGATCCGTCCCCCTCTCCCGCAGGGACAGACGCCAAGCCGGAGCTGGAGCATGGAGGAGTGCCATCGGACCTGTGGCCAGGGAAGGCCCCGGAGGCACGCGGAGACACCGCCTGCACTCTGTCAACTGACGTCACTCTTTTCTGTGCAGAGAACGTATGAATGAATCTGTAACCGCAGTCGGGAATCTCTGTGGAAAACAAACAGAGATAGAAAGGCATGGAACTCCTCAGCCTATAGGGTTGTGGCCTACAAGTGTTCTCTGAATCTCGAAAAAATTCATTTGTTAATAAAATATTTTGCGACAATAAAGGTCAATTAACAATCATTTGCATGTTTTTCTTTTTCTATATTTGTATTTTGCTTTATCCTTTCTTTGACTGTTTCCTATTCTGCGTTCGTTATTGTAAAACCCTGAAGTGGCGTTTGAAAATGAGCAGGAATCCGCCGTTGGTTTCTACACGCAGCACGTTTCTCTTTAATTATGCTTTCTGTTCTTCTTTGATCTGTGTTCTCTTTGTGAAATGAATAAATATAAAGAATTTAAAAATAACAATTCACACAAGTATGCACACACACGCACACAAATACAGATGCACACATACACACACAGAAACATACAGAAATGTGCGCATATACAGTGCACACACACACACACACACACATATATATATAGGCACACACACACACGCACACGCACACACACACCAAAAACCAGAACCGGTCTCTGATGTTAATAAGTATATCCTGTACGCCGCGCCCGCTATAATCTCGCTAGACTCTCGCCCGTCACCTCTCTCGCTTCACAGAGCCGTCAGCACCATAGACAGCAGCCGTGGTCCAGAGCAGCTGGGCCCGGACAGCGCCGCGCTGATCGGCCTGATTATTCAATCATTCGGAGCCAGCCGTCGCAGATATCCCCCCGGCGGCGGCGCGCAATTAGGACACCACCAGCTTCGCTGTATTAAGGCGTCTGCCCTTCAAGTTTTGAGTCTGTTTCCTTGAGACTTTAACAGCTGTGGCACCGCTTTTCAGAGCAACAACCCGAAGGCTTAACGGCCGTTGCCCCGCACCTACCCCCCAGAGCCTTCCCGCGCTTTTGTCTTTCTGTGTGTTCCTCCTGAAATACTAATTATATCAGCTTATATAACCTTATATAAGAATAATATTATATATATATACATATACATGTGTGGGGTTTTTTTCTCTCGATAGTCAATTTTAATAAGTCATTTTCTTTCATCCCCTGATGTACATTGCATTTGGTCTGTTTGAAGTATATCAAACCATTTCACATTTCAGGAACAATCTACTGGCAAATCCCAAACGGGCCATTCCGAACGCAGTAAAAACATAAGTAATGACGTGAACTGAAATTCCATTTGACGGGCCTTTGGGTTGTTTTCCGCCCTGTGATACTCCTTTCAGTAAAAATTAATGGAACAATGTTCTGCGTTCCAACGAGGAAAACTGGATAATTAATGCCTAGTCAGGCCGCGCCTTCGGATCGGGTACTGATTGCACGCCGTGTTCCTGGATGATCCGCCAGATGCGCGCCCGCGTGTGTTTAATTTTGACGGGGGGAGTGTTTCCTTTGATTCGGGCGTGCGTTTTGGAATGCGTGATCCGCGCGACGGCAACGGCATTTGCATTTAAATGCCTTCGACAGTAAACGCGATTACCATACCATATTTCTTCGTCGTAGCGAACAGAAGGCTTCAGATTTCGGTTAACCCTCCGGAGCAAGCCACGGATAGACCCTTGGCTTAGACGCTGACGTTTTTTTTTTTTTTTTTTCTTCGCGCCGGCAAATGAAATTGCACGAGCGAGTATTGGATCAGTGCTCAGCCATTACAGTCTCTAGCCCCCTAAATAACCATGTTCCCGACTGGCTCACAGCTGCAGGCCAGCCTGACAGGGAGCGCCGCTGCTCTAAGCGATTATTCATCTCTGATTGCGGGCGCTTCTGCAAACGCACTGAACCAGACTGTCAGATTTGTAGGTGGATTGTGACAGATCACCTCTCTCTCTCTCTCTCTCTCTCTGGAGCCGGTCTGTGTATGGAGCCGTACCACTGCGCTACTAAACTGCTGCGGCCGTCAGAAAGGTAGCCGCATCTGCTGAGCTTATATAAAGATCCACACCCGTGTCACGTTCTTATTTCATACTACGGCTGTCAAGAACGCACCAATTTCCGTCCGTTTTCATAACGCAGTTCTTCTTCCACATGATGGTGATTTGTGGTAGGCAATGTTTTTTTCCCGCCCGTTTAAAAAAGGCATCTGTTGGAGTGGTGATAGTCAGGCACGGTGACAGAGGAACCGATCACAACGTGGCAAAAACAGATGTCTTTATTAGAGGGAACGTAGATCAAACGGGAAGTGGTTGAATACCCGCAAACAGGAACAATAAAGCTAATCAAGCCGTAGTCTAGTATACAGGCAGAAGTCAAAACACAGGAAAGCAGTCCAAACAGACAGCGGTACCAAACACAATCCAAGAGTCGGAATCCAAAAGGGATGGTGGATCTCCAGGAACAGGGTTGGGCAGCCCTGCTCTAGCTGTTGAATGAGGTGTGCTTTGTTAGGGTTGGAGTGAAAACCTAAAAGATGGTAGATCTCCAGGAACAGGGTTGGTTACCACTGATGTAAAATGTTTGACCGAGCTCCGGCCGTGATGTGCAGACGGATAAAAGGGAGCAGATATAAGTGCAGTTTGTTACCTGGGGACAGGAACGGGAATTAAATCATGCAACGGTTGGTGACACCAGGAGCGGTTGAACGCCCTTGGACGATGTGAATCATTCCAGCACTGTCTGTAAATAATCCCAGTTTCATTTCTCTGCATAGGCTTCAAGAGAACGCACAGGGCGGCCTGAATAAATGTTAAAATTCACAATAATAAATAAAAAAAAAACAAAAAAAACCTCAAGGCCCTGTCTTGGGCCTTTCGCGGTTTTTGCCCTTAATGTGATTCATCTCTTATTTATTTATGAACTGACAACTCTTGCCCATGTGCTAACCTTTAAATACAGACAGCCATTTCGCATGTATCAGCAAAAACTCCCATTAGAGCCATGGTGTAAGATCTTTCTCCCTCTGGCGTACATCAGATTATGCTCAGATACAACGATTAGTTTTAAAAGACGTTGGATAATAGCTTTTGTAATAACCATCCAAGCCTGGGAAAAAAAAAAAATGGGCTGAATAGCTTCCAGTCTCTGACTAAGACTGATCTCCTTTGATTGCGATTCATTTGGCTGAGTTTTACTGAAATATTACAGATAAAACCTTGAGCCCATCACTGAAAAAAAAGCCAGATCCCATAACTGTGCGTGTGTACATGTGCGTCCTTCCCATTTTAGTCTGTTTTGTATTCTACTTCCTGGCATATCTGCCATTTCCTGGCTGTGTGTCCATGGTCGACCATTTCGGCTCTGTTTCTCTCCAAGGGACCCTTTTAAGGGGATTGCCTGGAAACTGCCATCCCTGAGAGGAAAAGTCTGTTTGACCATTAAGCTCTTTTGACATGAAAAACAAGCAGCCAATGGGAGCGTGCGGGGGCATTCGCCGCACCTCAACGGTCACAAGTCAAACATGATTTGAATAGCAAGGCCCCTGACGCAACCGTACTACGAATATTGAAATTGGGTCAGAAATCTGAATCCAGTTTCTTTTCTTTCTTTTTTTTTTTCCGGGGAAACTGATCGAATCACAGTCCGCTTAGAGACGGAATCCGAACAGCTTGATCAGGGCCCCGTCTGCCTTAAAAACACGAAAAAAGGAAAACCACTTCAATCTGTGTTCCTGTCCGGGAGTACACCGCCGTCGGAAACGTTCTGAGCGGAGATAAAAAGGGGAAGTGACAGAGGAGGCCGGCGACTTTTAAGAAGATTCGGCCGTCAGCTTGCGTGTTTTGGCGGCTGAAATTTCAGACAACAGACGCCAGTGAATACCAACAGCTTTTTAAGTTTCTCAGACAATGTTTACCTTTCAGCGCGGTTAAATTATTTATGCATGCAATGCTACTCCCCTAGTTATCCCGTTCTATCACGCCGCCGTGTCAGGCAAGACAGCCGGTAATTATGCCCCGAACATTGCTTTACAGCTGTGCTTTTAAAAATACTGCAGGAGCCGGGCTGAAGGATTATTGTGGACATATTTTAGTGGGGCCGCTTATGCCTTGATTACTGTACCGAGCAGTGGCCATAAATAAGGGCTCTACATTCTCACCTGGCTCTGCTGTATTTGCTTCTGTGTTGTTTTGGTTTTTTTT
>NC_083760.1:6010341-6020341 GCF_963514075.1 Conger conger | reverse complement strand
ACACCTCCGGGACGCAGCGCGGGATCGGAGAGGCTCCGCAGCGGAACGCAGCGATCTCAATCTTCCTCCCGACATTCCCGGACGCGCCTCTCCCGGCGGCTCTCCCAAAGGTGCGCGGAGACGGAAGCAGGGCGGACTTCCACGACCCGACGTATCGACAGACGTTTGATTGACATCCGCGGCCACCGAGTGCACAATGACACGACGTCAGAATTCAAGTCCGGGAAGCGGATGAATAAAAACAACCCATTGGTGTGAAAATGCACGACAAGTACTACAATTTTATACACTTCATGGACTGTGTAGTGAGGCGTGTTTGCATGATTACGAAGCGTTGACTAAAGGTGAATTCTGATTTTGCGTGAAGATGGAGGTATACAGGCCTACATCAGCGCCTGGGGTACAAATTCAGACCAATTAAAATCACCCACGAACCGCGGATCATCAAGGCCGCAGATCCGTGAGTGGACCGGTCCGAGACTGATTCACCGTGAAGTCCGACGTGTGGTTGATAAAGATAAGGGGTAAGGGGTTACTGGATCGTGTTTTTCAAAATTACTCTCCCCTGACATCATTTTACTGGGCTTTGCAGCCAGCTATCGCAGACTGCCATTTAAAAGCCAATGGGGACCGGGGTTAGTAATTAGCCTTGGCTGCAAACATTTCATGGAGTGCAGCAGGTGGTTATGTTTTTAATAATGTAGGAAGGTTTTAATTGTATCTCCCACTATGCAAGACAGAGGAAATGGGGTAACACTACTTTAAAATAATGATATAACACTCAAATAGTGTTTTGAGTTAGAAAAGCACTTTTGATTTTCTTACCCGGATTAAAAACAAATCCTTTCACAGTAATGTTATACCATTTTTTCTGTTTTTATGTGGAATGCTGTGAGGGAAATAAGCTATTCAAAGGAGCATAACAAGGACTGACACCAATCTGCCTCTGTGTTAAATAGATTCATTAATGGCCTGCATTAAATAAACGAGGTAACAGATGTAGATCAAGTGTTTGTGTGTGTGTGTTTGTGTGTGCGTGTGTGTGTGTGTATGCGCGTGTGCGAGCGAGAACGACAGAGAGAGGCGGAGTGAATTCAGGTGACACTTTATTGATTGACGCGTCCTGGTAACCACGGGGACCCATGTCAGCAGTACAGTGGTGGATTCATAGCTCATCAGCGATTGGGCAGATGTGGGCAGGGGCGGGGACAGGGGACGTGTTTAATTAACGGGAGGCAGCGCAGGTCTGTAAGGAGATTAACGAGCCTGGGATAGAGTTTGGAGGGGGGGGGGCGTAGCATGAGGGGGGGGGGGGCAGGTATCTGAGTCGACAGACTTCTGCCGTGATCAGAACGTGGGGGAGGGGGGAGGAGGGGGGGTCGATACAGAAATTGAACTGGTGTGAAAATGATAATGACTTCAGTGACGGTAATGACAATACTAATTCTGCTGCTAATAAAAAATACTGCACAAGGCCATCTCAGCAGTGTGTGTATGTGTGTGTGTGTGTGTGAGAGAGAGAGAGAGCGCGTGAGTACCTGTGTGTGTATGTTTGTGTCTATGTGTATGTGAGAGTGCACGTACGTGTGTGTCTGTGTGTGTGCATGCGTGTGTCAGAGTGCATGGACCTGTGTGTGTGTGTGTGTGTGCATGTGCGTGAGAGTGCGTGTACCTGTGTGTGTGTGTGTGTGTGTGTGTTTGTCTCTGCATGCACTAAAACACACCACAATGTGCGAGAGTGGGGTTTTGAAGTCAAATGATCTCAGCTTCAGTGAGGCGTGCAGTGTATCTAAACAGAAAATTCAGCCGGAATGCACAAATATCTTCTTGGGGGAATGGCTAGTGCGGACATGATTTTTATACTGTTTCTTTGCCACTAAACTATCGCACTCAAGTGCTGCCATTTTGAGTGTATCCAGGTGAACGCACGAGGAGCACCAACTGACCAGAACGTTTCACAGAGACATATATCAATGACTTGGCAACGCGTCGGCGCGGGTGTGCTGTAAAGGGATCGTTACCCAGGCGACCTGTAAAGGCAGCATTCTGAAGTGGAATGCTGCAGTGTTCCAGGATTCCGGACACAATCCAATGACATCATTGTTTTCCAGAACTCCAGAAGACATTGGAGGAGAGGAGAGGTGGGCCATGCGGAATGAGATGCACGCGGGGACAGCCGAGAAAAAGAGAGAGAGAGAGAGAGAGAGCATGGGGAAGAGTGGAGAGATAGAGTGAGATAGAGAGGGACGGAGGGAGGGGGTGGGGACAGCTGCCTGTACGATAATGGATGGCGGAATCAATTTGGGCTGAAACGAAATCAATTGATTCAGTACTGTAACAAAGGAACAACAGAATATAAAAGAGGAAAGAGAGAGGGGGAGGAGGAGGAGGGAGGGAGAGGTTTAAAAAGGCAGTTCTGGCCCATTTTTGGGCAGGTTGTGGTATGCGCAAAATAGGGGGGGAGAGAGAGAGAGAGAGAGAGGTGGAAGATAGAGTGAGAAAGAGATGGAAAGATTCAGACAGAGGGAGAGAGAGAGAGAGAGACGGCGAGAGTGGGCAGACTGATTCAATTAAGCACTCAGTGCACACCGCACAGAGCCGCGATGCACCAAAGTCAGATTCATCTATTTCCAGTCCCCCTTTCTTTCTCTTACACTCTCTCTCTCTCTCTCTCTCTCTCGCTCTCTCTCTCGCGGTCTCCCTCGCACCCTCTGTCTCAATTTCAAGGTGCTTCATTGGCGTGACGTGTAGCGCGTTGCCAAAGCAAATGTTGCAAAGAACAACGGCGACAATTACAGGAAAACAAAACGGCACTGCAACCTGTCGACTAATACAAACGCATTGTCCCAAGTGCCGCATTAAGCAGGCATAACACAATACAAACAGCAACAATATACATCGCATGCTGTCCCACTGTATGTGTGCCATATGATAAACTCTATATTGTATATGCAGATGATGATGAACTGCAGATATTGGCAGTTATTATATGCGTCTGTTTTGGTATTTGATGACAGAAGGCAGCTAGTAGGACTGTGTGTCCTTCGACTAATAGAATGGGTAACTTTTCTTTGTTGTGAAGTGTGGCAATATTTGAAAATAGTCTTTAGTTTTTCAAAGAAGCCCTCTCAGTCTGCCTCTCAATCCATCTCCCTTCTTTCACCGTCGTTGGATTCAAGGTCTTTCCTTAATATGGTCTCCAGTAAACTTATAGGCACTAGAGCACCAGTGACAATGGCTGAACCGAATTAGACCAAACATAACATGAACAATGAGCGGGTATGAGGAGTCTCTCCTGGCCCATCCGTATGATGGTCTGTGTGTCTGCATGACGGTCTGTCTGGGATGAATTAAATCGGTCTGCATTTATATATTGCTTTTATTCGAGGTCGCTTTACTACAAATACCTCTCATTCACCCATTCAGGCACACACACAGGCTGCTGTGCAGGGCAGCAACCAGCTCGTCAGGAGCGTTTGGGGGTCAGGTGTCATGCTCAAGGACACTTCGACACACCCAGGGCGGGGGATCGAACCGGCAACCCTACGACTGCTCTTACCGCCTGAGCCAATGAGACGACTGCTTTTTACCTCCTGAGCCAATGAGACGACTGCTTTTTACCTCCTGAGCCAATGAGACTACAGCTCTTACCGCCTGAGCCAATGAGACTACAGCTCTTACCGCCTGAGCCAATGAGACTACAGCTCTTACCGCCTGAGCCAAT
Organism: Conger conger; assembly: GCF_963514075.1. Classification (NCBI taxonomy): domain Eukaryota; kingdom Metazoa; phylum Chordata; class Actinopteri; order Anguilliformes; family Congridae; genus Conger; species Conger conger. The sequence goes on along the minus strand of NC_083760.1, from coordinate 6,016,617 downwards.
GAGACTACAGCTCTTACCGCCTGAGCCAATGAGACTACAGCTCTTACCGCCTGAGCTGATGTCGCTTCCGGGATAAGGGGCGGAGAGGAGGAGTAATATGTGATGGAGGGATAGAGAAAAGAGAGGAAGAGAGGGCACGATGGAAAGACGGGGACGGGGAGAGAGAGTGATGAAAGAGAGCAAAGAGGATGACGGAGAATGATGGAGGGATAGAGGAAAGAGGAAGAGAAAGGGGAAATTTGGCGATGACAGAGGGAGAACATAACGATAAAAACGCAGACAGGTTTGTGCATTAAAGCTGCGAGACTTCGGCACTTGACAATTTGATTTGATAATTATCCACTCTCAGATTCTTACTTATTCATCTGCAGAGGTATGCTGGTCAAGGACAGGACAAAACATGGCTCCACTTGAGTGTGTGGTGTGTGTGTCCTCTCTCTCTCTGTCTCTGTCTCTCTCTCTCTCTCTCTCTCTCTCTCTCTCTCTCTCTCTCTCTCTCTCTGTCTCTCTCTCATTCTCCTCCCCGGAGTCCATTCAGCAGGTAGCCTGTACAGCTTTCGCAGAGCCAAGTGCTTGCTGACGTAGAAGAGCATGGGTCAGAATTCAGTGAAGCTCGCAGCAGAAAAGCAATGCTGATGAACAGGCACAGGTCAAAGTGTGCTATATGTCTGCAAGAAGGATTGATAAGACAAGAACCTGAGATTTCTCTCCACCTGAGCTGCATACATAGACTCACTGAGAAGAAATAAATAAGCCAGCAAAAAAGAAGTAGAGATTATTATTTTTATTATTATTATTATTATAAGTGATAGTATTTCTAGCAGTAGTAGTAGTAGTAGTAGTATCAGCAGCAGCAGTAGCAGTAGTAGTAGTAGTAGCAGTAGTAGTAGTATTAGTAGTCGCAGTAGTAGTAGTAGTAGCAGCAGTAGTAGAATAAATAGTAGTAGTAATAATAGTAGTAGTAGTCATTTTTGTTATTACATATTTTTAATTTAATAAAGCAGTATAGCACCCTTTACTGAGAGAGAGAGAGAGACTGAACAGTGTGTAAGCATTTGGAGGAGAGAGAGACACAAGCATCATTAAAACACATAATTTATTATAGCCCACCCTTTGATCCAGCTTCAAGGCTACACACTCCATTGCGTATTTTTAACTCACTCTTAAAATGGTGGCTGTATCCCATCCATGTTCCATCAAACGTTTACCATAAATAATTCACTGTGCCCCTGGGGAGAGTCAAATCAAATACACATATATTTATACGTTATAATAATTACAATTAAACATTCAGGTGCCGATGCATATTTAGGCTGTCAGACGGGGACCTCAGGCAGAATCCACAAACTCATACACACATACACACACGCGCACACACACACACACACACACACACGCACACACACACATACACACACAAGCATCTGCCTGCAATTTCTCTGCATTCCTTCTGTCCCGCGTTTCTGACACTGCATCCGATTAATTTCTGAATGCTTGAGACAATTTAGGAATCCAAGTTATTTTTATTGTTAAAGACTGTGAACTGCTGCTGTAATGTCAATATTTTTATTTTTTTATTTTTTGGACCAGGCCCATAAATGAGAATGTTTTTTTTTATTTCATTAGTGTATATGCATCACCCTTATTTACAGTCCCCTCTGTAGTCACTCTTTGGAAAAGATGGAAAAATGCTGGAATTTCTGCTTATCCCGTTCAAACTAGTGACCTATCCTGCGAAACGGGAAAACCGCTGATCACGTTCCTTTCCTGCTGCATCTTGGGATAGATGCCTCGCGGTTATTGGAAAAGGCACTGCCTGTCGTAGGCACAAATTACATCAGACTGTCGATATTAAATGAATATGTGAATAAAAATAAATAAAAAAACCCATCATAGATTATTTCGCAGGGCAGGGGGGTCCAGCGTTGTCCCTAATCAATGAATAATCTTGTGTACGGGCAGCCGTGGACCCAGCCAAATAACGGATTCCTTAGATGTGTGCGAGAGTGCAGTGGGGACTTTCCTATCCTCTCTGAGTGCCTCTGCACGGGCCCCACATTAATCTTCACCCCCGACGCGTCTTTTTCTTTTAATTATGAAAAACATGGCAGGAAACAGTGAGTGTAAATATCGGCGAGACAACAAGCCGATTTTTAACGCCCGTGCACGGGAAGACGAGAGGCCGACGCGAACCGCGGGAAAAACCGCCGGGCTGCTTCTGAAGACATCCGATTGGTTAATCTGACCTGTCCGCGCGACACGCGGCTGACACGCATCAACGGCGGTTTGAAAATAAACTGTCAAAAAAAACACAAAACCTTCCAGGCCTTTTTTTTTTCTTTTCTTTTTTTTCACCCACATCACGGGGATTCTGGCTTTTCCCCGCTGGGGTACAACGCCATTTTCCATAAAATGTTGTAAAACCGCTGCGAACAAAATTCTAGAAAACTACCGCCAATTGAGTTCTCGCCAATTGACTTGTCCCCAGTTCGCGCCGCGTCGGCGATGGGAAATTGGCGGACCGAAATGCTGCCATTTTACCCAAAGTGCCAACAGGTAGCACCGCGTGAACACTCTTTCTACAGGGTCCCTTTTCTCTTTTGTCCCTTTTTCTCTCTTTCAGTCAGTTTCTCTTTTTCTCTGCATGGGTTTCCTCCCATTGACTCTCGGTCTCTCTCTCTCCCTCCCTCTCTCTCTCTCTCTCTCTCCCTCTCTCTCTCTCTCTCTTACAGGGTACACTGCATGGCCGGTACCTGTTGGTCTCGTATGTACGCCCTTAGAGTTGAATTAACGCTGGGCGCAGACTGCAGTCACATGTACACATGAACGTCCGCTTCTCCGCGGCAGACAGACTCAACCTGCAGGACCCCGGAACACTTCCGCACGGAACAGGAGCGCCGAACGGTGGAATCATCTCCTCCGCCTGCGACCATGGAGACCCACGGACAACACCTACCGCAGATTCACCCCCAGACATCGCCCGCCATCCCGCCAGGGGCCTCTGGGCCCGCCATCCCACCAGGGGTTTTTCATTCCAAAAGAAATGGGATAAACCCTGTCTCTCGAGCGAGTGGCCTGTAGCGTAGTGATTAAGGTACATGACTGGGACACGCAAGGTCGGTGGCTCTAATCCCGGTGTCGCCACAATAAGATCCGCACAGCCGTTGGGCCCTTGAGCAAGGCCCTTAACCCTGCATTGCTCCAGGGGAGCATTGTCTCCTGCTTAGTCTAATCAACTGTACGTCGCTCAGGATAAGAGCGTCTGCCAAAATGCCAATAATGTAATGTAATGTAATGAGTAAGAGAGATGAAGGCTGTCTGTAACGTTCACTGTGTGTAACTGCCATGAAGCGGGGCACAAGGTAAACTGTCCAGTGTTCATTTAACTCTGACAGAGTTCACATGAGTCCAATCGGGACCATATCTACTCTGCGCATGTTGATTTCACACTAAACACTGGACTGGGTAAACCCAGACCTTTCCCTGTCTCCAGGGGTAGGGCAGAGTCAGTGGTAATGGGTACGGAGTGTGGCTGGTCGTAAAACACACACTGACCACAGACCCGCCTGCAGTCACACAGTACAGTACACACACACACACACACACACACACACATACACACAGTACACACACAGCTGCTGGGGAAGAACAGATTTTCTGAAGCACTGAGGGTTTGTGTGGAGAGTTACAGCAGGGATATATCAGTTATATATTTGCAGTGCTTTATGGATATATCAGTTATGTATTGCGCAGTGTTTATGAATATATAAATTCAGTATTTGCAGTGCTTATGGATTATGGATATATTAGTTATGTATGTGCAGTGCTTTATGGATATATCAGTTATATATTTTTAGTGGTTATGGATATATCAATTCTGTATTTTCAGTGTTTATGGATATATTAGTTATGTAATGTGTAGTGCTTCATGGATACATCAATTGTATTTGCTGTCCATTATGGATATATCAGTTATATATCCGTAGTGCTTTATGGATATATCAGTTATATAATTGTAGTGTTTATGGATATATTAGTTATGTATTGTGCAGTGTTTATGGATTTTATTAGTTATATTTTTTCCAGTGCTGTATGGATATAACAGTCATGTATTGTGCAGTGTTTATGGATTTTATTAGTTATATATTTCCAGTGCTTTGTGGATATACCAGTTATGTATTGTGCAGTGTTTACGGACATATTAGTTATGTATTAAGCAGTTCTCTATGGATAAATCAGTTATGTATGTGCAGCTCTGTATTGACCAGCCTGTTGATGTACTTGGAGCTGGCAATCGTCCAACTCCACTCCGACTTGAACATGAGGCCTGAGTGTAAATTAGGAGTCGTTTATGTCATGATCTGAGATTTATGCGCCAATACGATTACTCATAATTACATGCATGCACATACACACGAACACACGTGCACACCCACACATGCATGCACACTAATTTCTACACAGTATGTGCACACGTGCACACCCACACATGCATGCACACACATTTCTGTGCAGTATGGGCACACGTGCACACCCACACATGCACGCACACACACATGCACACACATTCCCACACAATACATACACACATGCACACACAAATCTATATCCACAAACACACACATACTCACACATAAGCACAATTCACTGCACACACACACACACACACCCACGCCTACACATCTACATACACATGCGCACAAACGCACACACACACACATTAATTTGTAAAACACATGTCCAAACACTCGATAATCTCCTCCCGCTCTGTCCATCTCTTTGACAGTCTCCGTTTGCTTCAATACATCCACACCTGCCCACGCAAGTCCTTATCAATACCTCCACCCCCCCCAACACCCCCCCCCCCCCCCCCCCCCACACACACACACACACACATACAGATTCACGGCTTATCAGTTCCACCCTGTCTTTCTCCATACCCCCCCCCCCCCCCCCGCCAATTCCCCCGCCCGCTGCCCCATCTCTCCCCGTGTCTTTGTCTCAGTTCCATAGTTCTAACATCCGTCCCCTGTAGACCGAGCGCTTCTCCGGGTACTGCAGCAGCGCTAAGACCGCTATAAATCACATTGCATTATCGCGGTTGCTTTTCTCGCCTCTCTCCCCGCCCACCCGACGCCGCCGATTGGCCAACGCGTCCCTCCGGACACCTCTGCGACCGCCCTCTCGGGCCAATTCAAAGTCCCGCCCTCTTCCTTGGCAGAGGCCATTGGCGGACGCGGATTCTCCTTGAGCCGTCAATCACCGCATTCTTGTGCGGCGCTTTATTGCTTCTTCTTCCGAGTGCGGAGCTGCTAATCGCGCTGAATACCGACGGAAAGGCAGAAAAATAAGAAGGAGGGGAAACAGCGAAACCGAACGCACGCAAGCGATTTTTTTGTGTGTGTGTGTCAGTTTTCCATCTTTTGCAGATTAGTCTGTCATTCCCTCCGCGTCTCTGCATGCTCTTTTGACCATCTGCTCGAGAGATTTTTAAACACGCGACAATAATTCAGTTTGGGAATATTGTTTTTTTTTTTTCTACAGAAGCCTTTTTTTGTGTGTGTGTGTCCCTTGGCAGTCATCTGTCGTTTTAGGAGCATACACGGGTGTAGAAAAAAAGAAGAAGAAGGAGTTGAAACCTTTCCGTGATTTTTTGGGGGGATCGTGTCCCATATCTCAGCTGACAACTCTCAGTCATTATTGGTGTCGTTACTGGAACAATTCCTACACAGGTCACCGTGTGAAACGTTCGAGAGACGACAGTACGAGGAGACTACAACAGTTCCTGATAGAGAAAAGGAAAAAAAAAAAAAAAAACCGCAACCATCAAACAAAAACAAATACATACACAGAGGAACTTCAACATGAGCTGCACCGTGTTGGGAAACGTGCTGGCTGGTTTGCTCCTGGCGGTGGTGTCGAAAGGTAAGTAGTTGCGACGATGCACTTTGATGTATCGCCGCCGCTTTCTGTAGCGGCGTGTCTGCACCTCTCCCTCGTTCTCCCCCGTTACGCTGCTCGGGTTGCATACTAATGCCGCTCTCTTCCACACACACTGGGGGTCTACCTGCATGTGAATCACGCGCGAGCCTTTCGCTAGACTACAGCAGCGCGCTGCTCGCTTTTTGTTTTGGTCCAGTGTGTGTGTGTGTGTGTGTGTGTGTGTGTGTGTGCGTGCGTGGATACGCGTGTGACTGTCAGTATGTGGTCGGTGGGATTTCTTTATTTTTTTGCGTGTGAAATGTGCACAGTGAATTTCCCTTGCGTCTTTGGCTG
>NC_083760.1:5985341-6000341 GCF_963514075.1 Conger conger | reverse complement strand
GGAGGGAGGGATGGGGGGAGGGAGAGATGGAGAGAGGGAGGGAGAGAGAGAGGGAGGGAGAGGGAGAGAGGGAGGGAGAGAGAGAGAGAGGGGAGAGGGGGATGTGGGGGAAAGGGAGAAAGTTTTCATTCTAAGATTTTAATGTCTTTTAAAATCTTATGACTAAATAAACCTTTCCTCAATGTTCACAGCCATTTTACACAAATAAATGCAGGTAACTGATAAGCACACATATCTGACATCCACACCTAAAAAGACAACATCATGTCAGCTATTAAAATAAAAAAGTGAGTTATAACCCACCGCTTCTGTGACACTGCAACAAACCACCGCAGGCCATTTAACACAGAACAATGAAAACCAAAAGCCAGATCAAAAATGGAGACACAGGAAACCAGCAGTACACCGCAAACCACAAGTCACGTCCTGAACCCAACACTGACCCCGAGAAAGAATAGAAAGGAAAATATATTTCAAAAGGCAAGAGAGAGAAAGACAGAGAGCAAGAGAGAGAGAGAGAGAATGTGGAGAAAGAGAGAGAGAGAGAGAGAGAGAGAGAGAGAGAAAGTTTGAGCCCACCTTTATTGTGAAACTACACCAAAGCATGACGGGCCATTTAGTACAGAACAAACAAACACAAAAAATGAGAAACAAGAGAGAGAGAGAGAGAGAGGGAGAGAGAGAGAGAGAAACAGGGTTGGGGGATAAAAAGGGGAATGTAAGAACAGAGAGAAGGAAGAGAGGGAAAATGATTGAAGGAGGGAGCGTAGAAACGGCGGTAACAGGATGGACAGATGGCGGATGACAAGCAGAGGGCCGGCGTGAGAGAGCACGAGAGAGAGAGAGAGCAAGAGAGGGATTGATTTGCAGACGGATGATAAAATCAAATAATAGACTGTGGACCGATCCTGCCAATAACACGGTGGCCTTCTGGTAGCGCTCCAGCGGTGGACGCGTGACATCATCGCTTGAGGGTCACTGCCTCCGCCATCGCCATGGCAGCGGACGGAAGGCGCGCGGCGCTCGTTAGCGGAGGGGCCCGCGTTCCCGCGCGCGGCTTCAGCCGGGGCCGCGCCCCGCACTTCTGACGTCCGGCCGATAAAAACATAACCTTTGTTTCCCCCCCCCCCCCCCCCCCCTCTCTCTCGCAGACGCTCTCCCTCCAGTTCTCTCTGTCGGAGAGTGACTGACAGTGTACCCGCCGGCTCTTCCCCGGCGGGGGGAGGTTAAGTATTTACGCCGTGCTCCTCGGTAACAAGCCGGCTGTGTCGGTGCGATATTCCGGTAATGAGGAGACCGCTAAGTATGGGATTCCTGTCAGAGCCCGGTCCGGGAACCGGAGCGATATTCTCGTCCTGATGGATGTCATTGTGATTCCGCCGTAATAAGGCGCTATCATCCAGTGTGAAGTTCCGCGCGGTAATTCGCCGGCGGATTACGGTGTGACAGGCTTACTGGTGGGGCGCCGCGTGGAGCTCCGCTGGTGTGATACGAGACTCACTGGTGTCTGTGAGCTGTGTGTGATACGAGACTCACTGGGTGTCTGTGAGCTGGTGTGTGATACAGGAGGCACTGGGTGTCTGTGAGCTGTGTGATATGAGACACACTGGGTGTCTGTGAGCTGTGTGTTGGTGTGATACGAGACTCACTGGTGTCTGTGAGCTGGTGTGTGATACAGGAGGCACTGGGTGTCTGTGAGCTGTGTGATACAGGAGGCACTGGTGTCTGTGAGCTGTGTGATACAGGAGGCACTGGGTGTCTGTGAGCTGGTGTGTGATATGAGACACACTGGTGTCTGTGAGCTGTGTGTGATACAAGAGGCACTGGGTGTCTGTGAGCTGTGTGTTGGTGTGATACGAGACACACTGGGTGTCTGTGAGCTGGTGTGTGATATGAGACGCACTGGGTGTCTGTGAGCTGTGTGTTGGTGTGATACGAGACACACTGGCTGTCTGTGAGCTGTGTGTGATACCAGACTCGCTGGTGTCTGTGAGCTGTGTGATACGAGACACTCTGGGTGTCTGTGAGCTGGTGATATGAGACACACTGGTGTCTGTGAGCTGTGTGTTGGTGTGATACGAGACTCACTGGTGTCTGTGTATTGGTTTGATACGAGACACACTGGGTGTCTGTGAGCTGGTGATATGAGACACACTGGTGTCTGTGAGCTGTGTGATATCAAAGGCAAAGCTACAGCTTTTTACGTGCTAATACTGATATTGACTCATTCTGTTCATTTATGGCGCTGGGTTTGTTACTTATTAATGCCGTGAAACCCTGAATTGAAGCGAGGAATCCTTCAGGAAAGTTTTATTGTAGATTTACAGTACAGTACCATACGCTAGTATGGTTTTACTGTAGACCTACAGTGCAGTACACCAGTATGGTTTTACTGTAGACTTACAGTGTAGTACACCAGTATGGTTTTACTGTAGATCTACAGTACAGCACACCAGTATGGTTTTACTGTAGACCTACAGTGCAGTACACCAGTATGGTTTTACTGTAGATCTACAGTACAGCACACCAGTATGGTTTTACTGTAGACCTACAGTGTAGTACACCAGTATGGTTTTACTGTAGATCTACAGTACAGCACACCAGTATGGTTTTACTGTAGATCTACAGTACAGCACACCAGTATGGTTTTACTGTAGACCTACAGTACAGCACACCAGCCTGATGAACTCTGCTGCCATTGGCTGAAACAGCACTGCTGCTAATTGAGGGTTTTCACTGCAAGCGACACTGATTTGCATTTTAGCTGAGTAGCTTTTCAGAAAACCTTTATGGACGATCTCTCCGCGTTTTTTGCAGGGGAGGAAAAGGCTGAAAGTGGTGGCGGTGATGATGTAAGCGCCTCATCTCTCACTTCTCAAGACCGATCTTCCTTTTGAGGGTTGGTATGGAGTGGGGGTGGGGGTGGGGGTGGGTGCTTGCTTTCATTCAAATGTTTGATTTTCTCAGCCGGGCATGTGGGCGAGAGTTTTTGTAAGAGTGCACTTTTCTATGTGTGTTTATCTTTGTGTGTTTGTTTGCGCGTGCGTGTTTATCTGTGCACAGGTGCATGTGCAGCTGTGTGTGTGTGTGTCTGTAATTATGTGTTTGTGTGAGTGTGTGTTTGTGTGTGTGCGTGTGTGTGTGTGCACATGAGCGTGCATTTGTGTGTAAGTATGTGTTTGCGTGAGTGTGTGTGTGAGTGTGATTGTGCATGTGTGTGCGTGCACATGCATAAGTATGTGTGCTTGTCTGTGTGCGTGTACATGTGCATGTGTGTGTGAGTAAAACATGGTTGTGAGTCGGGGTGTGTGTGTACATGTCCGTGTGTGTGTGTGTGTGTGTGTGTGTGTGTGTTAAACATGCTTGTGGGTCGGGGTGTGTGTGTACATGTCCGTGTGTGTGTGTGTGTGTGTGTGTGTGTGTGTGTTAAACATGCTTGTGGGTCGGGGTGTGTGTGTAAATGTCTGTGTGTGTGTGTGTGTGTGTGTTAAACATGCTTGTGGGTCGGGGTGTGTGTGTACATGTCCGTGTGTGTGTGTGTGTGTGTTAAACAAGCTTGTGAGTCGGGGTTTGTGTGTGCGTGTCCGTGTGTGTGTGTGTGTGTTAAACATGCTTGTGGGTCGGGGTGCGTGTCTCTTAGTATATAACAGGACGGGTCCTGGTTGGCTTTGGTTGCCTAGTGATGTGCCAGCATCGGGTGCCAGCTCCAAGCGGAGGGCCAGAGAAAGGGGCCCTGTCCTGCTCCCGGGGGGGGGTGCGTTTGGTGGCGCGCCAGTTTGTTTCCGCTCCATAAGCGAATCAGCACAAAGCCCAATATCGCTTTCTCAACCCCTCTGAACTCCATCTCTCTCTCCGTGAGCGTCACCGTCCGCCCGGCTAATGTTAGCGCTTATCTCCCATCAGACTTACCGCGCATTAGCGCCGCAAACATTAATTGTTTCCTGCGCTCTGGCACGCTGCAAAGACTTTTTTATGAAAAGAATGAAAGATAGAGAGAGAGAGAGAGAGGGACAGAGAGAGAGGGAGTACAAAGAGAAAGAGTGAGAATGTAGAAATCTTGCTGGGAGATGGGCCAGCAGCTCCAGTTGCAGGGAAGTACATTTTCGCCTGGCCATAATCTTGAGTGACTGACCCTGGTTGACCAGAATGAATATATTAATCATTGTTCCGCTGATATGGCCCGGTTGAAATAGCCATTGTTGCCGTTGCCTCGCAGGTGTTTGTATTCATGTTCTAATGTTTTCGGATATTTATGTGCGTATGCTTCGGCAATATTGACAAATACACTTCATGCCAATTTGAATGTGTGCGAGCGAGAAGAGACAGGGAGACAGAGATAGAGAGAGACGAGAGCAGAGGAGAAAACGCAGTAATGAAAGAGTATTTCGGAGAAGAAAGGAGAGAAACGGAGGAGGGACTGAGGAAGGAGTGTTGGCAGGCGCGCTCCGCACTGACAGGAGACGTCGGTTCCCTTGACGTGGCTTCAATTCGTTTTTTTGCCAGGGAAAAGTCGAAAGCTGGAAAAAACCGTTTCCCGAAGAAATCTCTATTCCCAGAGAACGCGGCCTGTTTGGCGGGTTTTCGTGACACGCTGAGGCTCCTTTCCAGGGTGCAGATGTGTACCGGCAAGCCGATAAAGACAAACCCAGCGCTAATCGCCAACTTCACGGAGAGAGAGAGAGTGAGAGAGAGAGAGAGAGAGAGAAGTTGGATCAAAACAGATTCCCTGCGACAAAAGCATTTAGTACAAATGGGAAATTCTTTTTTTATTTAATTTATTTTGACAGTGACTAGGGAGCCAGGGCATTTAAAACAATTATTTCAAGTTACACAAGATTGGCACTGTTTTAGGGTTTTGTTTTTTTACCTCCTCCCACAAAATTATGCATTTTCTGACAGTAGACTAGGCTAAAGCTTTGCCAGCCAGCACTCAAACAAGCGCACATACAGACACAGATGCAAAACAAAATGGCTTCCAGCAACAGTGGGCTGGATTTGAAGTGGCGTGCAGAGTGATTAGATGGGCGCCTTCGCTTCATCGGTTCTGGGCGGGATCAAACGGGAGATAAACACGGAAGCTTCCGGGCTAATGGATAAGATGACTGACACGCTGCCGTATTCCCAGCTTTCCGTTCACCGCAAGGTAAGCGGGAGGTAGAAGAGAAGAGAAGAGAAGATGGGATGGGTGTCATGGGGGGGGGGTCTTACAGTCTTTAATGTGATGCCAAAAAAAAACATCTCAAGCTAGGTTTTGAAACAGCTGGTAGCTGGTTGGCCAGTTCAGACCAGCTCCAAAGTGGACATGGTTTAGCTGGTTGACCAGTTCTGACCAGCTCCCAGCTTGACATGGTTTAGCCTGCTCATACCCAGCTAAACCAGCTTTATGACCAGCTTGACATGGTTTGAACAGCTCATACCCAGCTAGACCAGCTTTGTGACCGGCTTGGCCATGCTCGATTTTCTAGCTGGCATGGCTGGATCTTACAGCAGGGCTGGGCAATGCCAAGGTACACGGTTGTAATTCGGGAGAGGGAAAGGCCTACGACGGCTGTCCTCGTGGATTCTGAGGGTAACAGCTCTGGGCCAAAGAGGGAAGGAGGATTCTGCACACGCTCTGAATCTCCATCTTGCGGTTAGCCAAAGGGCAAAAACATGATACACGCGAGGTACTGCAAAATCCTACAGCTGTTTTCTTCCCGTTTACTTCCGGTTGTTTGCACTGTCAGGCCTGGGTGAACTCTCGACTGGTCTAAAGGCCCAGGGAACAGAACATTCTTTCCAGGCGTGCGTTTGGATGCGATTACATATATAACTTCATTTATATATACTTAATAAGGCGTTTATAAGTATAGATAAGATTATATATATATATAACCTCATTTATACATACTTAATAAGGCAGTAATAACAACTGCGTTGTCTGAAAAATGCGTCGGGGGTGTATTTTTTCGATGCGCGGTAGATGTTAATTGGCGTGATATTGTTAAAAGATGCGGAGATTTCCTCAGTAGGGTTGCGGAGCGCGGCTGCAGAAGCCGCAGCCTCAGCATGGGGGGAATTGCAGCGCGTTCTTAATTTGATTCCGGCGCATTAAGGGGTCTTTATCATTCTGCAAGCGGCTGGTGTGTGTACCGCGGCCCTCATGCATATTGTAACCTTGTTTGGGATTTCTCTGTCGCGTAAGCCCTTCCCTCTTTAATATCGTGTTTACATATTTACATTATCTAGCCGAACTTGGCTATTTAAACGTCCTTAATTAACGCGCTTAGTAATATTTATCGCTGTTGACTGAGCAACAGTGCATTTAAATGGTGTGCGTGGATGTGTAATAAATGATGTATAAAGCAGTTGTTAATAATTTATTAGGCGTTTATATTTGCACCTTATGGAAAATTGACATGTGCGTAGCAGGAGAGAGAGAGAGAGAGTGAGAGAGAGAGAGAGAGAGAGAGGGGGAGAGGGTGAGAGAGTGAGAGAGAGAGTGAGAGAGAGTGAGAAAAAGAGGGAGACTGAGAGAGAGTGGGGTGCAGAAACAGAGAGATAGTTATGGGGGCTAGAATGAGGGAGGAGGGATATATAGAGAGAAAGTGTGAGAGAGAGAGGGGGTGGGCGAGAGGGGGAAGGGGAGAGAGAGAGAGGTGGGGAAGGAGTGAGAGAGAGAAAGAGAGAGAGAGAGAGATAGAGAGAGAAAGAGAGAGAAAGAGAGAGCCAGGAGGAGCACCAGGCAGCCTGCGGCCCGGGTTGGCCACAGTGAGAGGAATGGCTTCCTTCATTAAGGATGTATAATGGCTTCATTGCCGCGGCACAACACCTTTATAAATCATTCATAAGCGTTTGTCACGCCTCGAGGTCGGGGGATTGACCCCGTGTCAGAATACATCATGTTTTACTCCCCGTCGGAGAACGGCGGCCGTACAGCGATGCACACAGACGGGCTCCGTCGAGCTTCGCTCCGGCTCACCGGAGGTATTCAAAGACGCGATGACATGGAAAACAAGCGGCTATGTGTGCCTAATTACGACTGCGATCCCTGTGTCGTGGATGACCGATAAATGAAAAAAAAATGTACGCACTCGGTTTCCATCCGTCCATTATCCTAACCCGCTTATCCTGAACAGGGTCGCAGGGGGGGCTGGAGCCTATCCCAGCGTACATTGGGTGAAAGGCAGGAATACACCCTGGACAGGTCGCCAGTCTATCGCAGGGCACACACACCATTCTCTCACACACTCATAGCCACGGGCAATTTAGACTCTCCAATCAGCCTAACCTGCATGTCTTTGGACTGTGGGAGGAAACCGGAGTGCTACCATACGCTTGGCTTTTAAAATGATATTAATGTTGCTGATATTTGTATGAAATACAAACACTCTTTGGGACTGTAGAGTATTTTAAGGCATACCTGTTGGGCAGATGAAAAGTTGCATGCCTGTAGTTATCTGGACCGATCTATCCGCAGATTTCAGCGTGCTTGTTTCGGTGTTATATTGTAATACTGAATTTAGCTCGATATTACTTCAGTGACTGTTTAACATTCCTGTACCGAACGTCAATTTCATGTTTCGCCTGGGAAATGACGGTAATGTGGTTTGCTTTTGAGCACTGGTTTGGTGGCTGTTAGGTTGATATTTCTGTATCGAATTCCAATTTTATATTTCGCCTGTGAGTGTCAGTGGTAGGTATTGCTTGTGAGTGCTAATGTGCTGCTACGATAGTGAATGCTAGTGTTATTCTGGAAGTGAGTGTTGGTGCTACGCTCCCCTATTTAGTTTTAGTGTAACATTGCAATAGTACATGTTAGTGTGATATTATTGTAGTGAATTTTAGTATATCACAAAAGCGCATCTTTGTGTAATATCTCAGGATTGAATGTCCGTATTGTGTCACTCTAATGTGTCTGTGCCTTACATTACATTACATTGCATGTAATTTGGCAGACGCTCTTATCCAGAGCGACGTGCAGTTGATTAGACTAAGCTGGAGACAATCCTCCCCTGGAACAACGTAGGGTTAAGGGCCTTGCTCAAGGGCCCAAACGGCTGTGCGGATCTTATTGTGGCTACACCAGGAGTTTGTATTCCACTGGTGAGAGTCAGCAATGCGTTTCACTCGCAAATCGGTTATTGTTACTTTTTTTTTTATTACGGGTTGGTTTCTATCTCGTGTGCCGGCGTTAACGTACAGTGCTGCGTTAGTGTCGGTGCCGTATTGTCGGAGCGAGTGTTAATATTACTGTTACGGGGCCCGGCTGTGTTATAGAGCGAGGCTGTGTTAGACCCCCATCAGGGCGTTGTACGACGTACCTGTCTCCCCAGGTGAACTCTCTTTAGTTCTTTAATGAACCCTCCATAGTTGAGGTGTGAATAGTGTGAAAGCTCCCAGATTAAACCATTTTGCCCGACAAAGGAGGCCTGGAGTAGATAGGGTTTCTCCTCAGAGACACAAAGAAGGCTTTTGGAAAGGGCCGCGCCACGTATTGAATCGTGGGTTTTTTTTGCAGCGTGATATGAATAAAGCGCACAGTTGGGGCACATCGACGATTGTTCGCCTTTTCTTCGCTCGTATTTCTTTTTTTTCGTACCTCACGCGCTAGTCAGCAAACAAACGGCGGGGACCGTGGTGAAATAATGCTACCAGGAACACAAAAAACTACTACTGGGTGTTGATAAAGCAGCCACTGAGCAGTACTGTCGTGTAGCTTCTATGCGATCATGTGATTTGTTTTTGCCAATCACATGGAGGCTGCAAGGCCTCGCTGCTGATTGGCTGTCTTATCAACACGCAATAGATACCCAATAATGATGCCTGGAAGCATGGTCTCTGACGTTTGACTTGTTTTCTGTCACATCAGGTATTAAAGAAAGGGAATATCGCCTATACGTCCCATGGCAGCAGTTCTTATTAGGCTTGACATTCCATTACAGTTATTTAGCTGATGCTTTTATCCAAAGCAACTTACAGTTGATTTGACTAAGCAGTGTACAATCCCACCTGGAGCAATGTGGGGGGTTTAGAGCCTTGCTCAAGGGCCCAACAGCCGTGTGGATCTTATCGTGGCTGGACGAGGGCTTGTCACCCAGTCATTGGGGGTGACATTGGCTCAGGCGGTAAGAGCAGTCGTCTCATTGGCTCAGGCGGTAAGAGCAGTCGTCTCATTGGCTCAGGCGGTAAGAGCAGTCGTCTCATTGGCTCAGGCGGTAAGCGCAGTCGTCTCATTGGCTCAGGCGGTAAGCGCAGTCGTCTGGCCGTCGGAGGGTTGGCGGTTAGATTCCCACCCTGGGCGTGTCGAAGTGTCCCTGAGCAAGTACACCTAACCCCCAAATGCTCCTGACGAGCTGGTCGGTGGCAGCCAATCGGCGTTGGTGTATGAATGGGTGAATGAGAAGCATCAATTGTACCGTGCTTTGGATAAAGGGCGCTACATAAATGCCAACCGTTTACCGTGCACCTTAGCAACTGGGCTACAGGCTGCGGTTGCTTTGGAAAGTGGTTTGATATATTGTGTGGCCTCCTTTCTGAGTCTTTTTCGTCTTTGAGTGTATTTTTATGTTCCCCGGGTTAAAGACACGGCGGGACCGTCTCGCTGGTAAATGCTGGCGGTTTAGGGTGCTTTTAGACGTGCTGTGCAGAGCTGGGGGCGGGGGGGGGGGGGGCGCCAGGAGTGGGGGGGGGGGGGTGTAAATAATGGAATGCAGATTCACGTCCGCGACAGTCGCGCTTCGGACCCACTGGAGTGCGTGTGTGTGCGTGTGTGTGTGTGTGTGTGTGTGTCTCACCGGAGACCGGCCGTCTCTTACCTGACCTGCTTTTATTCTCCTCTCCTGGCAACAGAGGCTGTTTCTCTCGCGCCGGGGTGCGCTAGTCTGCTAGCGTAGCCTATTAAGGCGCCGTCTCCTCAGGTGTGCTAACAGCGGACCCGCCCGAGCTGCTGTTTATTAGCTCCCGCTTGTCCTATTTGCTGTTCCTGTTGGCTTTCCTTGGGTCTCCCCTGATATTTTTCATGAATTATTTCCATCTAATTATTTCCATCGGTTAACTAATGTTCCCCTCAGTGGACTTCCTACCTCCCCAAATGTGCTACCTACATTCGCGGAGGCAACCTGTCCGGCCGATTCGTTGCAACGGAGTTCTTAACACATTTCTGTTATATCAATTTACTATTACCTTGCCGGGATTTTTTTTTTTTTCCCTCACGCTTGCTATTTCGGGTCTTCAGGTGTTTGCCTTTCTGCTGCTCTGTAATGCGTCTTTGTGTCCGTCTCCCGTTAAAAAAAAAAGCACTTTACCAATAAAAACGTAATTTCATTAAATCCGTTCGCTCTAATGGCTTTTTTTGGGGAATTTGTTTATCCGCGATACAGCAGCGTAGGAGGCCCCAAAAAAAACGCGCCTCGCTGCGCTTCTCCTTGCTTGCGTCCCGTTGTCCTGTCATGGCCGCTGACATTAGCGGCCCCAGGGTGGACTTGGCGGGCGGCGCCGAGGTCTGGGGGCCAGTGGATGAGTCGCGTGGCCTGGGGCTGACCCCCGGGCGAGGGGGGGGGAAGGAGGGGGGCGGTCGAGGGTTTCTGGGGAGAGCGGGCGCTCCAGGGCCGGCGAGGCAGGGCGGCTCTCCGCCCGCGTGTCGGCTCGCCAAAACCCGAGACCAAACGGCACGTGTGATGTCACGTCTGGCGGTATTTTGAGAGAGAGATCAATGCCTGCTCTATAAAACGCATTCCGGGGGGAGCGTCTTCTTCTGGCTTTTTTTTTTTTTCCTCCTGAGTTATAAATACAAGGGCTTTAGAGGCGCATTGATTGTTTGAAAACTGCCCCGGTCCCAGCGCGAGGCTAGGGTTCCCTTACAAAGTTTATATTTTCTACTCCACTCTGGTGGTTGAGAATGTGGGCGAGTGTCAACTTTACATACCCGGTCGTGAATGACAGCGTTCTGGTACATTTCACTTGTCTGTGGCAGTGTTATACTCCAACAGTGAGAGTCAATATTTCATTCCACTGTGACTGTGCCTGGTACACTGAGAGTCAGTATTCTTATAGTGAGTTTCAGCATTCTATTCCTATAGTGTCAGTGTTCTATTCCTCATAGTGTCAGTGTTCAATTCCTATAGTGTCAGTGTTCTATCCCTCATAGTGTCAGTGTTCTATTCCTATAGTGTCAGTGTTCTATTCCTCATAGTGTCAGTGTTCTATTCCTATAGTGTCAGTGTTCTATTCCTCATAGTGTCAGTGTTCTATTCCTATAGTGTCAGTGTTCTATCCCTCATAGTGTCAGTGTTCTATTCCTATAGTGTCAGTGTTCTATCCCTCATAGTGTCAGTGTTCTATTCCTTTAGTGTCAGTGTTCTATCCCTCATAGTGTCAGTGTTCTATTCCTCATAGTGTCGGTGTTCTATTCCTATAGTATCAGAGTTCTATTTCTATAGTGTCAGCATTGTATTCCTATAGTGTCTATGTGCGCTATTCCTATAGTGAGTATCAGTGTTCTATTCCTATAGCGAGAGTCAGTGTTCTATTCCTAATAGTGTAAGTGTTCTATTCCTATAGCGTCAGTGTTCTAATCCTATAATGAGAGTCAGTGTTCTATTCCTATAGCGTCAGTGTTCTAATCCTATAGCGAGAGTCAGTGTTCTATTCCTATCGGGGGTGTGAGAATTGTGTTCCTATGGAGAGTGTCGGTGTTCTGTCCTGATAGATTAGGTTTTGACACTGCACCAGTTGGCTGGGGTTTGATATTTCTCTGGTGTGTAATGTTCCTCTCGTGTGTGGGCGGGCAGTGCCTGGGGCCACTCTGACAGCGCCCCCCTCTCTCCGCGGCACACTTAGGCGTGCGGTGCGGAGCGCGCTCAGACTGGAATTGGAGCCATCTGTTACCCGCTCCCCGGGCCGAGAGCCGGTCCCGTGGGACGGCTGATAACGCCGGGATGTTTTTACAGAGCCGCAACCTGAGCGCAGCTCCCACACCGGGAATAAGAGCTCCCCTGCGACCGCAGAACCGTGCCACACGACCGCAGCCGTGCCACACGACCGCTACCATATCGTACAACCACAACCGTGCCACACAACCCTTACCATATCATACAACCACAACCGTGCCACTCCACCGCTACCATATCATACAACCACAACCGTGCCACACGACCGCTACCATATCATACAACCACAACCGTGCAGCCAGAACTGTCCCGCGTGACCGCAAACCATGCTATACAATGACAACCGTGCCGCAAAACCATGCCACACAACCACAACTATGCCACAGAACCACAAACCATGGCACACAACTGCAACCCTGCCACACGACCACAACCATACCACAACCGTGCCACAAAACCTCAACCATGCCACACACCCACAACCGTGCCACAAAACCACAACTGTCCCGCACAATCACAACCATGCTACACAACCACAACCATGCCACACACCCACAACCGTGCCACAAAACCACAACTGTCCCGCACAACCACAACCATGCCACACAATGACAACCATGCCACACACCCACAAACTGTACCACACAACTGAAACTGAACCGGACGGCGTTGTTAATGGAACCCTTCACAGTCCAGGTTAATGGAAAGTGCACGAATATTAATAACGACGTTATTACCTTGCCGATTGCCTCTAACTCCACCTTTTCATGGGTGGGGGGGGGGGGTTGTAGAGGTTGCCAGAAGCAAAGCACGGATGAAATGGGCCGCGTAACTGTCAGCGTGACCTCATACTCCCCCCCGGAACACGCCGGAAGATAAACCGCCAGTCGCCTCACAGAACGGTGAACCGGAGTGAGACCCCGCGCTCAGCTCCGTCTGTTCCCTGAGGAGGCAGGAATTAAATCGCAGCCCTCGGCCAATGGCTAATCAGCAGCGAGGCGCCCGGGGGCCAATCGGAGCGCTGCGTTTGCAGGGGAAGCTGAGCCCTGGGCGCTTCACAAAAGCGAAACTTCCCGGCATGCAGCAGGGCCGGAGGGCTTGATAAAACGGGGGCGGGACGAATGCAGCGTTTGATGCAGGGTCCCGGGCTGGGAGAGTCCGGTGAAGTTCTGAGCGGTAGACAGGGCTGTGGCTGCCGTGTGGACAGGGAGGTCACGTCCGCTGCCTTTTATATTTTCATCTCCATTTTCAGAGCCTGCATTTCATTTTAATTCTTTAGTGGGACCATCCGTTTCAGTTCATTTAGGAGGGAAGTGTACGGTCTTTAATAGTGTCTGTAATTTAAGCCTATAGCCTAGAGGTCTACTTGCAGCATTACACCTTAAAAATGGATCCTCAATTAAATGAGTGAATTAATGGAAGAAGCCTAACTCCCCCCCACCCCCCACCTCGCACCTCCAAACCCCAGCCGAACCCCCCCCACCCCCACCGCACTCCTCCAAACCCCAGCTCAACGCCCCCACCTCACCGCAGTCCTCCCAAACCCCAGCCTAACCCCCCCACCCCCACCTCGCACCTCCAAACCCCAGCCTAACCCCCCCCACCCCCACCTCGCACCTCCAAACCCCAGCCTAACCCCCCCCACCCCCGCCGCACTCCTCCAAACCCCAGCCCAACCCCACCCCCACCGCACTCCTCCAAACCCAGCCTAACCCCCACCCACCCCCACCTTGCACCTCCAAACCCTCGACCTGGCAATAGGAAAGTTAAGTTGAGTTCGCACTTCTGGCTGCAGGAAATGAATTAATCCAATAAGAGGAGGTAGCCATTGAGTGGACGGCTTTTAAGATGGAAAAGCACTGCTCCCCTCCCCTCATACCCCCATCCTCCCGAAACCAGAGAAGCCAGCTTCCCAGACTCTGTCCGACCCGTCCGGACACCCTAACACCCCCCGGGGGGAAACCCTCCCCTCCTCGGATCAGACCGACAGCAGCTGCTTAAAAATTCATGCGTGTGGATTTTATCTCATTAAAGAACGATCGCCAGGGAGTTTTTTTAAAAAATTTTTTACTGAAATCAAATATCATGAATATGGATTTTTTATTGTCTGCCTTCTTTCTTCTCCTTTCCTCCTCCTCCTCTTCTTTCGCTCCGTTCATTTCGGCGGGCCCGTTTCATCCGTGTTCGTTTCCCCCCCGTTCCCCCGGATTCCCTCGCTGATTGTTCTCCCACAATGCACCGGCGAAATCAGTAATGGCGCTAATCAGTAATCATCAGAACGACTGTCAGCGGGGAGGTGTATCAGTAATCATTAGCCACAATGTCGCGGCTGAAATTGATCAGTAATTATCAGTGGGAACGCCTTCTTTCCGTGAGGTTCACCAGCAATCAACGGTGAATGTGTCACAAATGAAGATTAACGGTCTATCAGCGAAATGCCGGTGAAACTGGAGCTTATCAGTAACGGGCCTGTCGTTGGGGATATCGACGAGTGATGATCGGAGGATCCGTCAATGCTGAAGGTCACCGGTCATTATCAGCGAAGCTGTCATAAGTGAGCTTTATTGGTAATTACACAGCTGTTATCAAAATGACACCCTATAGCAGGGATCACGAACTCGCGGTCCTCGAGGGCCAAGAGCTGGGCAGGGATCAACTCTGGCCCTCAAATCCAAATACAGTCTAGTTTTCCTCCTGGGTAATTAGTGCTGCTGATTGGCCAGAGTTACCTGGGAGTCAGGTGGGAAGACACTGGCAGAGTGTCAGAGTTGATCCCTGCCCTATAGCATTCGAACATCATCATAAAGCGTTCTTTATCACAGGTACACTCTATAGTATTCTTTAAAATGTCATCCTATAGAGTTCTTTATCACTGTGACACCCTATAGTATCTTTCACAAGGTCATCCTATAGTGTTTTTCTCACGGTGACACCCTGTAGTTTATCACGATCATACCTCACCGTGTTCTTTATCACGGCCTCATCCTTCAGCGGGGCAGGCGAGGCTAATCCCTCCCGGCCACCGATTGTGTTTTTATTGCCGCGTTGTTTCTTATTCTTTGCCGGCACTGCGACCTCTCCCTGACCCCATATCTGTCTGGCCATCTACGTATGTCAAGGGGAGAGATTC
>NC_083760.1:5976276-5985141 GCF_963514075.1 Conger conger | reverse complement strand
AGAGACAGCAGGGACAGAAGAAGAAGAAGAAGAGGGTATCAAGGTCAGGCCAGGATAGCCGCTCACAGAGACGACAGGAGTGAGGGGGGTGGGGGGTGGGGGGTGGGGGGTTAGGGCTGGGGCTCCACAGCTCATTCACCCGAATGCATATGAATTAACTCATTAGCCTAACGAACGAGAGAGGTAACACGAGCTCTATTAACAAGTGCATCCTAATTGGCTCAGAGCGCAGTCAGGATAAACAGCGGTGAACTTTTGACATGGCTGAGGTGGGGGGGGGGGACCTATAAACAAACCTGGCAACCTGTAGACCATCCACAACGAACCCCCCCAGGCAAGGCAGGAGATGGATACGGGCTTCAGAATACATCAGCACTTTAATAAATCTGAGGGTCTGTTCATCTCTCTCTCTCTCTGTCTCTCCCTCCCTCCCTCCCTCTCTCTCTCTCTGTCTCTCCCTCCCTCCCTCCCTGTCTCTCTCTCTCCCTCCCTCCCTCCCTCCCTCTCTCTCCCTCTCTCTCCCCCTCCCTCTCTCTCCCTCCCTCCATCATTCTCTCTCTCTCTCTCCCTCCCTCCCTCTCTCTCTCTCCCTCCCGCCCGCCCTCCCTCCCTCCCTCTCTCTCTCCCTCCCTCCATCGTTCTCTCTCACTTTCTCCCTCCCCGGTTTTCTCAGGCTGGGAATAAAATACTCTAAAGAAGAGAGATTGAATTAAAAAATGCGTTTGATATCTCCCGGGCGCTGATAAATAAAATTGTCAGAATCTGTCAACGGCTCCGCACGTCAACTCCCAAATCTCTGTCCCTCGCTCCCTCCTCTCCTCCTCTCCTCCCTCCCACCCTCCCTCCCTCTCTCACTCCTCTCCTCCCTCCCTCCCTCTCTCGCGCTCTCACTCTTTCACTCATCCTCTTCAGTGCAGATTGGAATCTTGAAACCCATTTGCTCTCGCCTGCCTCCCCACCCCGAGACCTGTCAGGTAGTCTGCTCACGTTCCCGCCGCCCCGCACCTACCTCCCTCCTTTCTCATTCCTCTCTCTCTCCTCTCTCTCCATCTCTGCCCCTCCCTGTCACTCTCCCTCTCTCTTCCTATCTCTCCCCCTCTCTCTCTCCTCTCACTCTCCCCTCCCATCTCCGCCCTCTCTCTCTCCTCTCTCACTCTCCCCCCTCTCTCTCCTCTCTCCCTCTCTCCCCCCTCTCTCTCCTCTCACTCTCCCCTCTCTCTCCGCCCTCTCTCTCCTCTCTCACTCTCCCCCCTCTCTCTCCTCTCTCCCTCTCCACCTCTCTCAGCCCCATCTCTCTCCTCTCTCCCTCTCTCTCCATCTCTGCCCCTCCCTGCCACTCTCCCTATCTCTCTAAATTCAAAATTCCAAGAACATACACCATTGAACACATGAACATAAATGGACGTGTATACATGCATGCCCTTGCAGTCGTATATAGGCTCACTGGTTGTCCCTCTGTTTGTGGCAAGCTGTGATGTAATTTTCTGATAGTCTGATGCTTGTTTCCTATTCTCCTAATAAATAAGGGGCCTTTTGGTGGCACAAGTTTCAAATTCTGGGCATACCTTTGTGAATTTTGGGAATAAATGTTCCCTTCTGTCCTGGTCATTTCCACACGTTGTGAGGAAGTGTAGCTCTATCTTCACCACTCCCTGACTGCAGTGTGTAGCTCTGTCTCCTCTCCCTGACTGCAGTGTGTAGCTCTGTCTCCACTCCCTGACTGCAGTGTGTAGCTCTGTCTCCACTCCCTGACTGCAGTGTGTAGCTCTGTCTCCACTCTCTGACTGCAGTGTGTAGCTCTGTCTCCACTCCCTGACTGCAGTGTGTAGCTCTGTCTGCACTCCCTGACTGCAGTGTGTAGCTCTGTCTCCACTCCCTGACTGCAGTGTGTAGCTCTGTCTCCACTCCCTGACTGCAGTGTGTAGCTCTGTCTCCTCCACTCCCTGACTGCAGTGTGTAGCTCTGTCTCCACTCCCTGACTGCAGTGTGTAGCTCTGTCTGCACTCCCTGACTGCAGTGTGTAGCTCTGTCTCCTCCACTCCCTGACTGCAGTGTGTAGCTCTGTCTCCTCCACTCCCTGACTGCAGTGTGTAGCTGTCTCCACTCCCTGACTGCAGTGTGTAGCTCTGTCTCCTCTCCCTGACTGCAGTGTGTAGCTCTGTCTCCACTCCCTGACTACAGTGTGTAGCTCTGTCTCCTCTCCCTGACTGCAGTGTGTAGCTCTGTCTCCACTCCCTGACTGCAGTGTGTAGCTCTGTGCTCTTTCTCTCTCCCTCCCTCGCCCTCCCTCCCTCTATCACCCTCTCTCTCTCACCATATTCCTCCTTCCCTTTCCCTCTCCCTCTCTCTTTCAAATTCAAATTCATGTTGTTTTATTGGCAGGAAACGCGTACTGTATGTGAATATTGCCAAAGCATGTCGAAGTCAATTAAAATACACGCTGTATATAAATGACATTGATCCTCTATTGCCATTGTTATATGTGGTACCAGTGCAATGGACAAAATCGTCTGCAAATAAAAATCTCTCTCTCACCCTCTCCCAGTACATACACGGACATTGCAAATAATGAACAGTATCCCATAAAAAAATACACAACACTATTGACACTCTTACACACAGTTCCCCCAAGCAAACCATGAATATGCAAGCAGCCCCATCTACACACCAAACACTGTGGATATGGTGGTATGTATGCTGGATACTGCTACTGCTCGGTCTCCTAGGGGAATCCCACGCTACCTGTGGGGCTGTTGTAAAGGGCTGTAGGCTTGTAGCGTCGTGTGGTCGGGTATAGACGTGGTTGCAGGTGTGCGTTGGTGCAATGAGTGTGTGTTTCTAGAAGGTGTGTTTGTGTCGGTGTGAGTTCTTATAGCCGGCATGGGTTCTTAACCCTTTAAGGTGTGAGGTCACAAAGTGTGCGATCAGACTGTTCTAATGCTGATGATGTCACAATCGCTGCCACTTCCGAGAAAAAAAAAAAAGAAAGCGTTCCAAAAATACCCGCGCTCTTCAAAGGAGTAAAGGATGTCAAAAGTATCTCTCCCTCTCTCCCTCTCCTCTCCCTCCCTCCCTCTCCCTCTCCCTCCCTCTCCCTCCCTCTCTCTCTCTGTCTTCATCCTCCTGATGCCTATGCGCTGCAGGGCCTGTGGCGAATCTGCCCAAATTACCTGTCATACCGGCCACATCCTGTAAATAAGACCCAGAAAGTATGTCACTCCCTTGCTCCATCTTTCTCTTTCTGTCTCCCTCTCTCGTTCTCCTTCCCCTTTTCTCTCTCTGTTCCTCAGTGACTCACCCTTGTTCCTGTCCTTTCACAATCTCCTGCCACCCTCCCCCCCCTACACTCTCTCCCCCCCTCTCTCTCTCTCCCTCCCCCTCCCCCCCCTCTCTCTCTCTCCGTTTCCCTGCGTCTCCCTCTGGTTAACAGAGTCGGCTGTCTCCAAACAGGACGTTGAGTGCCGCTCCTTACCTCCTGCCAGAACCTCAGCTTTAGGTCCGTGTGCCAGGCGTGGGTTAGGGTGAGGGGCACTGACTAGCTGTCAATCCGCATTGCACTGGCGTTTGCGCAAATGAGAAATTACAGCCGCTAGTAGCTACCCCCCCCGGGGCTGCTGCTCTGACCACTCACTGTCCTGAGGGGGGGGGGGGGCAGTGTTTGGGTGGTGGGGGGTGGAACACTATGGAGGGGGGGGGGGGATCTTCAACCTCCCAAAATTGAAGCGCCCGTGGTCTACATCGGCTCAGGCTGTAAGAGCAGTCGTTGGGCAGTCGGAGGGTTGCCGGTTTCGAAAGCTGGTCGGCGCCTTGCGTGGCAGCCAATCGCCGTCGGTGTGTGAGTGCGCGTGCGAATGGGAGACTGATGAGCATCAATTGTACAGCGCGTTGGGTAAAGGTGCTGTATAAATGCTGTCCGTTTACCGTTTACGACAATTGCAATGGCTGAAGTGTAGGAGGACCGAGCATCTGAAAAAAAATAAAATAAAAAGTGTTTAAAAAAAGTGATGAGCAGGAACAGATTATAAATGAAATACTAATATGCAAATCCATATTTCAGACATCTGCAGACTTGGGCAGTGTGTGTGTGGATGGGCAGGGCGTTCAGGCAGAAGTTCATTTTCTGGTCTAAAGGGGCAATCATGTCTGGGGTACGGAGGCCACAGGTGGATTCAGGACCGGGGGCGGGGGGGGGGACTGGGGGGGCGACCGGGGCAACAGCTCAAAGCCAGTCTGCTCAGAGTCTCCCGACTGGCCAGATTTATCGAGCTCCTCCGTCAAATCACAGGTCTGTGGAGAGGTGTCACTCTGACAGATGGAGTGGCTGTTTTCGGATTTATTTCCGGACCTTTTAAGGTGCCCTTGGGGGACCGAACACTTGAATAACCTCCCTAATTCAAGGGCTGCGGAGTAACAGGTGACCCATTTTAATTTGTCTTAAAATGGCGCCCGTGTGCTTCCGCCGGCAGCGGTCTGATTCAGGGTCTGAAGATGCGGGAAAATGGCGGTTTGAATGCGAGAGATTTTAACTCCGAACCAGCCCCTCACTCCTCTCCATCCGCAGACAATAATACAAACAACCACAAAAACTTACAGGATATGTATTTACATGACATTACATTATTGGCATTTGGCAGACGCTCTTATCCAGAGCGACGTACAGTTGATTAGACTAAGCAGGAGACAATCCTCCCCTGGAGCAATGCAGGGTTAAGGGCCTTGCTCGAGGGCCCAGCGGCTGTGCGGATATTATTGTGGCTACACCGGGATTAGAACCACCGACCTTGTGGGTCCCGGTCATTTACATTACATTACAACCACTACGCTACAGCCTGCCCTACATAATGTCATACTCTGTTACACAGAGCTCCCAATCACTCTATGATCATGTAATAATAATCATATCGAACCCACTTATTCCTGCATTCTAAAAAAAAAACCCTGTCGTTCCATAGAAGAACCTTATCTAGTTCAAGGGTTCGTTGTCCGGCAAAATGGTTCTTTGTCTGGGAACTTTCACTCTTCACTCCTATGATAGAGGCCCCCATAGGTCAGCTTCACAGGGGGTGCTGGAGCCTATCCCAGCATGCATTGGGTGAGCGGCAGGAATACACCCTGGACAGGTTGCCAGTCCATCGCAGGGCACACACACATCACTCACACACACACACGCACACACACACACACGCACACAAGCATCACTCACACATGTAGAGTCTCCAGTTAAACCTAAACTGCATGTAGTAAGTAAAATAGTAACAATAATGAACCAGGTAAACAAAAATGTTTGATTCATAACACAATTAACCCAACAAATGTGGTCAATGCGAGAGATTAAAAAGAAGACAGTGAGCTAGCCATGAGCTAGTAACTGAGAATAATTCTGCTGCTATTAATATTTGAAGTGTTTTTGCACGTTTGACGGTCAAGCTCCCTTTGCAATCTTTGTGGATGATCTCTGCGGGATGTCGGTGAAATGGTTGATGGGAATTGTAGTGCACCGTCGAGGTCGGTGAAATGGTTGATGGGAATTGTAGTGCACCGTCGAGCCCGGAGCCCGGCTTTGCTGAGTGTGACCGGACTCCTGGGGGAGGTGCGGTCCGTCTTATGAAAAGTGAACCAAGCGTATCGCCCCGATCACTGGGCATTCTGTGTACAATATCACACCTCAGCGCTCCGCTGCCTTTCACCCCCCCACCCCCCGAAATCATGCCCCCTGCAGTTAATTTTGGGCCCCGGGACTTTGTGATTCATAACGTGGGCTCCGTCAGGGAGTCGTATTGGGGCCCCTCTCGCTGTGTGACTGACAGCCTGTGATTGAAGTCTGCCTGGGGGAGGGGGGGACACGGGGCAGAGGTGCTGGAGGGGGGAAATTCGATGGTTGTACTAAAACCCAGTGAAGTGTGTGTGTGTGTGTGTGTGTGTGTGTGTGTGTGTGTATGTATGTGTGTGTGTGTGTATGTGAGTGTGTATGCGTGTGCGTGTGTGTGTGTATGTGTGTGTGTGTGTGTGTGTGTGAGTGTGTGTGTGAGTGTGTGTGTATGTGTGTGTATGTGTGTGAGTGTATGTGTGTATGTGTGTGTGTGTGTGTGTGTGTGTGTGAGTGTGTGTGTGAGTGAGTGTGTGTGTGTGTGTGTGTGTGTGTGTGTGAGTGTGTGTGTGAGTGAGTGTGTGTGTGTGTGTGTGCGTGTGTGTCTGTGTGAGTGTGAATGTGTGTGTGTGTGTATGTATGTGTGTGTGTGTGTGTGAGTGTGTGTGTGTGTGTGTGTGTGTGTGAGTGTGTGTGTGAGTGTGTGTGTGTGTGCAGAATGCAGCGAGAAGCAGCCTAAAGGTGAGTTTATAGCCGAGCGACAGTGGGTTTATCCTCTGGGCGACAGGAGTGTGTTTATACTTCTTGCTCAGGACCTCAGTCTACGGCCCATAAACCGGCTCTTAACACTGCCTGCAGTCGCCTGACTGCAGCACAGCTCATCCTGCAGCACAGCCCATCCTGCAGCACAGCTCATCCTGCAGCACATCCATCCTGCAGCACAGCCCATCCTGCTCCTTTAACGGACAGCTACCTGCCTGCCCGGCTCACCTGGCGGCTGACTGAAAGGGAACAGACAAGCACGCTCCCCTTTGCCCCCCCCCTCTCTCTCTCCCTCTCTCTCCCTCTCTCTATCTCCCTCTCCCTCTCTCTCTCTCCCTCTCTCTCCCTCTCTCTCTCTCCCTCATTCTTTCTCTCTCTCCCCCCTCTCTCTCTCTCGCTTCCTCTCTCTCTCTCTCCCTCCCTCTCCCCCCCTCTCTCTCTCTCCCTCTCTGTCTCTCGCCCCCGATCAGCTGTCGTCACGGCGACAGCGGCCTCAGATCTCCGGCCGGCGGTCTCTGATGCTCGGCCGTGTCCAGCTTCCCGCCCCGTTAGCGCACCGTCGCTAACCGGTTCGCCGATGACAGGGGACGCGCGCGCATCGCCCCCGGCGACTGTCGCCCCCGGCGACTGTCGTCCCCGAGGGGGGCTTTGATCTCTCGGCCCGGGCTGACTTTAACCCTTCACCGTTCTGCTCCACTGTCTGGTGGAACTGGTAAATGGCCCGCATTTATGTAGCGCTTTTATCCAAAGCGCTTTACGATGGATGCCTCTCTTTCACCTATTCACACACACACACACACACACACACTGAGACACACACCGATGGAGATTGGCTGCCATGCAAGGCACCGATCAGCTTGTCGGGAGCAATTGGGTTAGGTGTCTTGCTCAGGGGCACTTCAGCACACCCGGGGCAGGAGATCGAACTGGGAACTTTCTGCTTGCCAGATCACCTCCTGAGCTAATGTCACCCCACTACTGCACGTTAGGGAGCAGATGGAGTTGTTTCGTAGGTTTTTATTCCTGGTGCAGACATCCTGCACTGGGTCACAGCCATTTCAGACCAAAAAACAGTTGATGACAGTCGATTAGACTAAGCAGGAGACAGTCCTCCCCTGGAGCAATGCAGGGTTAAGGGCCTTGCTCAAGGGCCCAACGGCTGTGCGGATCTTATTGTGGCTACACCGGGGATCAAACCACCGACCTTGCGTGTCCCAGTCATGTACCTTAAGCACTATGCTACAGGCCGCCCTATAACTCTTCAGCGGGGGAGGGGGGGGGGGGCAGTCTGACCCAGTAAGAGAAGTAATCTGCTGCTTAGGGCTGCTACGATCGCCAGGGAGACCCCCTAATTATGATAAACTATGTCTATTATTTATGATGTTTGGTTGGCGGGGGGGGGGAGTTAAATCGCGTTCAAGGCCTCCGGAAGGCTGGGGCCTGGCTCGGCCGGGGGGAAAGGGGGGGTCCGGGCGTTCCTGGCTGGCCTAAATACGCCATTACCCCCCAGATGCTCCTGATTAAACGTCAGGCGCGGAAACGGAAACGGCAGTTCCCGTGGTTCCGCCTCCTAACGAGCTCCGCGTACGGCGCTCCGCTGGATTTCACGTCAATTTAACCACCCCCCCATACCCCCCCCCTCCTCCTCCACCGACGTCTCAAATGGGTCCCAAACTCATGTGCCATCACAAGGAGCGATTACACAGAATACGAAACAGATTTGAAACTGAACGGCGAACCCTGAAGGGAGGGAGCCGGGCTTCTGTTGAAGTGCGTTTGAAGTGCAGGCTTTTTGAAATATGTTTTTTTAATTTATTTTTTATTCAAAGTAAGTTCTGTAGAAATGCGTTGCGTTCAGTTACCCGTAGTGATAGGTACAGCTGCATTAAAACGTTCAGCAAGAATTTTACTGCCCATTTAGTACCTTATGGTTACTGGTTAAGTACACAGCTACTTGTGTAATTATTATGGAACTATGTTGATTTCAGCGGTAAGTACTACCAACCAAAGTCAGTAAGTACCATATGCAAGTACTATGTAAATTCATTTTACTGCCTGTTTCCTAGCTCCTAGCCTCCTACCTATAAAATCAAAATAGTTACCGTCTGTAATAAATATTTGGTACGTGCCCAATATATACTGTGCAAATAACAGGGTGTAAAACAGAGCATTGCCCATGTTTGTGATCTCACAGTGTTAAGGCTTAAAGGCTGACTGATCTCACAGTGTAAAGGGTTAAAGGCTGACTGTAGTGTTGTTTGTGATGTCACAGTGTAAAGGGTTAAAGGCTGACTGTAGTATTGTTTGTGATATCACAGTGTGAAGGGTTAAAGAAGCTGACTGTAGTGTTGTTTGTGATGTCACAGTGTAAAGGGTTAAAAAGCTGACTGTAGTATTGTTTGTGATATCGCAGTGTAAAGGGTTAAAAAGCTGACTGTAGTGTTGTTTGTGATGTCACAGTGTAAAGGGTTAAAAAGCTGACTGTAGTGTTGTTTGTGATGTCACAGTGTAAAGGG
>NC_083760.1:5963776-5966276 GCF_963514075.1 Conger conger | reverse complement strand
GCCCCGCCGACAGCGAAATGCGTGGCATCATCAACTCGGGAGTTTCAGACCGCTGCCTCCATTCTAAGCATGTGTAGAACTGCCTGAAAACGGAAAGACTGCAGTCGAGCAGAAAGCCATAGTTTACAACGGACAGTGTGAACGCCATGAATACACACACACACACGCACACACACACACACACACACACACACTACAATATCATCTTTAGAAATAAACTTGAGCAAGAGATAATAATGATCGTAAAAAAAAGAAAAACGTCTACAAGCCAACCGGTGCGGACGTCTAGGCCTCAGAAACTGCACTGGACACCCTGACCTTCAAACACAGTGAAACTGCAGCTCATAAATATCTGATCGCTGCTCCCAGGATGGAGTGAAGCACCCGGTCTGAGACATAATAAATCTCCATGGAAAGTCGCCCCGATGGTGAGGAGGAGAGGGGGGGGAGGAAGAGGAGGGGGGAGAGGGGGATGCTGGGAAAATCAGGATGCAGCGCGGTCTCCGTAAACGCCGCGACGGCTGATTATTTTCCAAGGGCCGCACACGCCGAGGCTCCCGTAATTAATTTGTTTATTTTGCGGCTGTCAGCTGTGGTCAGACCCCCCACCCCCCTCCATTCCACCACAGCGCCACAGAGGATACAACATTAACCGCCCCCTCTCTCTCCCACTCACTCTCTCTCTCACTCTCTATCCCTCTCCCCCTCTCTCTATCCCTCTCTCCCCCCTCTCTCTCCCACTCTCTCTGTCCCTCTCTATCCCTCTCCCCTCTCTCTCTATCCCTCTCTCCCCCTCTCTCTTTATCCCTCTCTCCCCCCTCTCTCTCTGTCCCTCTCTCTGTCCCTCTCTATCCCTCTCCCCCATCTCTCTCCATCCCTCTCTCCCCCCTCTCTCCCACTCTTTCTCTCCCACTTTCTCTCCCCTTCTCTCTCTTTCCTCACTCTCTCCCCCTCTCTCCCCCTCTCCCCTTCTCTCTCTCTCCCTCACTCTCTCTCCCCCTCTCCCACTCTCTCTCTTTCCCTCTCTCTCCTCCTCTCTCGTTTCCTCCCTCTCTCCCTCTCTCTCTTTCTCTCTCTCTTTTAAAGGATATCCGATCTGTGGCCTGTGCTCCTGGTATCTGCTTTTGCACTTTGGTGTTGATAAAAGAGAAAACGACCAAAAAAGAAAATTGCAGAAAGATTTTGAAATATTGGGAGGTTTGGTCCGCATTAATCGCTGTCAGAGCAGTATTTGTCTTTTCCCAACATGCCCCCTTAGTCATTGCTCTTGTGCCAAGCAAGGTAACTTATCATTTTCTGAGTGCGGTTGTCCAAAAACATTCATATGTGCATCGTCATGGCTATGGCTCGTGTCTAGGGTGGGGCTCGGGATGTCTGTCTGAACCGAGCAGGTTACTGATCGTTGTCACAAAATATATTTTCACCTTCCGTATATGTATGAGATAATTCGTTCTCTCCCGGGACTGTACATTTTTTGGTTGACGGCCCATTTTGCTGAAAATTCTCAGAGATCTGCAATGCAGTGCTGGGAGCTGAGGCTTGTTAAAATTTTATAAAGTATTTTCGAATTCTGGATCCAGGTCTGTTGTATGAATGCCAAAGGCAGGCCCGTCTGCTCCTGGTTTTCTTTATCACAGGAAAAACAATGGTGCTGTCAGAGCTTTTTTTTGATGCAGAATGTATCTATTTTGTTTTAATCTTGGCACACTTGCATCCAGCTTCCAGCTGCACTGTTGAGTTCTTCGTGACATGTTTAATGTTTGCTTCACAGTACCGCTGTCACGGATATTATGATAGATTAACCAGACGGTCGACTCTCCTCGCGTTTCTTTCCCGTATTTCTGTTTTTCTGAACTGCAGGGGGCTCTGCTAAGCGAGGGTTTCCGCTGATTTGCATGCCCGGTGAAACTATATTGTCATTTTCAGAGGAAGCAACACATTAGAATCTCTTAACGTCGAAGGGACGTTAAACAGAACGGTCGACGCCGAGAAAACAGGGATTCGACCGTCCGGTTGACACACGTATACCGCGGCACCGTCACTGGACTCAGTCACGTTGTCAGGGTGACCTTGTTGCCAAGCGGACTTGGAATGGTGCAACCATTTGCACTTTACGGCGGCCATTTTGTTTTAATTTTTTGTCCTTGAGGTTTATGCGGCGGCCATTTTAGAGGCTCCAGAGTGAGGTCATCGCCCTGCGATGGCTGAAATCACGGGCCGCAGCGCGCTGTTAAATCCGTCGATAGCTCTTCTCGCGTCTCCGTTCTCTGAAGAGGGCGGTGGGTGACGCGGAGGCAACACGGAGACGCGGAACGTGCCGCTGAATTTAAAAAAGCGGCCAGATTAGTGCTCTCTGCTCTATTATGCTAATCTCCCTCCATCTTTATCTTCTTCATTTATGTCCACGGCCCCAGCAAATTGCTCATTGAATTTCACAACGCAACTATAAATAATAAAGTCCTTATCAAATTTCCCCGAGTGTTCTGGACCGATGCGGGTT
>NC_083760.1:5953035-5961076 GCF_963514075.1 Conger conger | reverse complement strand
CGAGGGAGTTGGGCGAGGTCCGGATGACCGTCTGCAGATCCACACTGGCGTCAGAGAGCGGAGAGATGGACAGAGCACGCTTCTTACTGAGCTTCAGCATGGAGCGTGGGGTGGAAAACCGTGAGCCTGAGAGAGGGAGCGTGGAGAGAGAGAGAGAGAGAGAGAGAGAGGGAGTGTGGAGGGAGAGAGAGAGAAGAGAGGGAGGAGGGGATACCGTATGAAAGGAGGAGAGGGATGTGATGGAGGAGAGGAGGACAGAGGATTACAGAGGGATGCTGACATAAATGTTGAACATCGTGAGTCACAGACTTTAACCGCTTCTTGACCGGCTGGGGGAACTGAGATTGTGAAAAAAAGGCCTGTTTCCTGCTCGGACTCCGGGTACTGTAATGGATCACAGCCAATTCAACAGAATCCTTTTACATCTCATGCCCTGCAAGTAATGTCTCTCTTCCTAAGAGTTTGAAATAGCTCTGAGTTTGAGACATTTGAACTGTTTGAAGGCGGCCTGTAGCGTAGCGGTTATGGTTCTTGACTGGGGCCCACAAGGTCGGTGGTTTGATCCCGCTGTTTCCACATTAAGATCTGCACAAGCCGTTGGGCCCTTGAGCAAGGCCCTTAACCCTGCATTGCTCCAGGGGAGGATTGTCTCCTGCTTAGTCAACTGTTTGTTGCTCTGGGTAAGAGCATCTGCCAAGTGCCATTAACATAATGTAATGTAATGTAGATCTGTGGAATAGTTTTTTTTTTATACTTCTTTATTCTAAAACTCGGAATACCCAACCGCATTCAACCATCTCTATCTGATGAATGTGACATTCAACACCACTGCATACCAGGCCACAGTTCACAAGCCAGGCTCACACAGACATGAGTCAGAGGAGGACCCTCCTGTGCAGCGGTTTATTTATTTGTGATTGTCACTGACTTGCATCCTCTACATTTGACCCATAATGGTTACTTAGGAGCAGTGGGGCACGCACAGTGCAGCGCCCAGGACCAGCTCCAGTTCTGAGGCCAGGGCCTTGGTCAAGAGCAACAGCAGGAGCACAACAAGGGGCAATTTAGACTCTCCAGTTAACCTAACCCGCACTGACTCCTCAACAACCAGCAGGGGGCGATGGATGTGTGTTGAGATGCTGTTATCTGCGCTGACTGAAACTTGTATTTCGGGCGTTTCAAGGACAAGCTCTGCAGCACACTGTGGGGAAGTTGGCCCAAATCTGCGACTGTCCTGGTACCAGAACACTCGGCGCCCGTCCATGCACCAGAACAGCAGCACCAGAACAGCGCCTGACACGAGCCGAGCCCTCCCAGCAAACCCTCCGTTTTTTAATGATTTTCATGTATTCCTTCCCAAAAATATCATGTCACTAAACACGAGCGAGCTAATTATTTTCATTCAAATACAGCTTTGGACATATAAAATTCTGAATTGCAATTGATCGAATGATAGGCGCGTGCCATACAGGACGTTCAGCGGTACGGGCGGTACCTGTTAAAAAAGGGCAGCGGGGAACGCTTCTGCAGGAAAAGGAGGAGGAGGGTGGAAAGAAGAGCCTTCATTATTGGGCCGGGAGAGACTGTAATCAGAGAGCATTCAGGGTATTTGATAAGGCCCCGTGAATAGTCTAAAGGAAACGGTGAGAGTCAGCGGGAAGTGCCTTCGGGGCCCTGGATAGCGGCGAGTAATTAGCCGCTAATGTGCAGAAAGGACTCACTTTTTTACCCCACTGCGGAACAAAGAGGGGGGGGGGGGAGTCTACCGGTTAGCGACGACCTCGGAAACGAGACGAGAGGGAACCGGGCCGGAACGGGGGGATGAAGACAGGCGAGACGGCTTTAGACAGACAGGAACGCGCAGGAACCGGGAGAGCGGGGGGGGGAGAGAGCGGGGGAACCGGCGGCGGGGGGAATCGAGTGAAAGAGAGAGGGACAGAGAAAGAGCGAGAGAGAGAGAGAAAGAGAGGGATAGGGGGGGAAGGAATGGGAGAAGGGCTGAGCGCAGTTCCTGAGCTTTCTGAAAAGACTTTCGCACGCCGTCCCCCCGGTGCATCGGTTAATCCCTCCTTAATATCGCCACCTGCTTCATTATCCTCCGATCGTTCCCCGCGCGTTCCCCCTCTAAAGCGGCTCCTCCGCGGCGCCCGCGTTAACGCCGGGTGACGCCGCTGACAGGTGGGCTCAGAGCCCCTGCTGCTGAGGCAACGCTCCCGTCCCGGCCCGGGAGGTTGCAGGTTCCAGTCCCTGGCTGGGGGGGGATGCAGCTGTCGTGCTGTTTGCAAGGCGCTTAACCTAAATCGCCTCCTTTTATTAGTATTTAGAGGGAGTGGCTTAAAAGGAATACTGTATTATGGTATTACAGCAACGTAAAGTGAATGATATTAGCGTATATTAAAATAAAATTATGTGACCTGGTGCCTGCTGCACAAAGCAGGATTACTGAGTTAGCTGGATAACTGCACTGAGTAAAACCCACAAAGCAGGATTACTGAGTTAGCTGGATAACTGCACTGAGTAAAACCCACAAAGTAGGATTACTGAGTTAGCTGGATAACTGCACTGAGTAAAACCCACAAAGCAGGATTACTGAGTTAGCTGGATAACTGCACTGAGTAAAACCCACAAAGCAGGATTACTGAGTTAGCTGGATAACTGCACTGAGTAAAACCCACAAAGCAGGGTTACTGAGTTAGCTGGATAACTGCACTGAGTAAAACCCACAAAGTAGGATTACTGAGTTAGCTGGATAACTGCACTGAGTAAAACCCACAAAGCAGGATTACTGAGTTAGCTGGATAACTGCACTGAGTAAAACCCACAAAGTAGGATTACTGAGTTAGCTGGATAACTGCACGGAGTAAAACCCACAAAGCAGGGTTACTGAGTTAGGCTGGATAACTGCACTGAGTAAAACCCACAAAGCAGGATTACTGAGTTAGCTGGATAACTGCACTGAGTAAAACCCACAAAGCAGGATTACTGAGTTAGCTGGATAACTGCACTGAGTAAAACCCACTAAGCAGGATTACTGAGTTAGCTGGATAACTGCACTGAGTAAAACCCACAAAGCAGAATTACGTTAGCTGGATAACCGCACTGAGCAAAACCCACAAAGCAGGATTACCGAGTTAGCTGGATAACTGCACTGAGTAAAACCCACAAAGCAGGATACTGAGTTAGCTGGATAACTGCACAGAGTAAAACCCACAAAGCAGGGTTACTGAGTTAGCTGGATAACTGCACAGAATACAACCCGGAACAGCTCTTTTTTCTTCAGTCCATGTTCCAGATTTGGGGTGGGGTCCAGGTCTTACTCAGTGCACTTAATCCGCCGACCTCAGTAATCCTGCTTCATGGGACAGGCCCCAGGGCATGTCCTAACAGCTAAAAGACTGTAATAAGTAAATAAATAAATAAATAACTAAATAAATAATGGAGTATCCCAGTGAATCTCTGGCTGCACTTTTGCTTGCAGAATTACTCTTTAAAAAGTTTTTATTTATTTATTTTTACCAAGGAATGTCTGGCAGAATTTGTTTTAGACTACATCCAGCGAATAACCGGCTGAAGCTTGGTGTAATAAAGTGCAATGTTATTCGAGGCACAGCGTTGGGCTCTGAAGAGAGAGGGGGGAGGTAGGTGCACCCCTCTTTTTCATGTTCTCTCTCTCCCTCTCCTCTCTCTCTCCCTCCCTCTCCTCTCTCTCTCTCCCTCTCTCTCTCTCTCCCTCTCCTCTTTCTCTCTCTCCTCTCTCTCTCCCCAATCTCTCTCTCCCTCTCTCTCTCCCCTCTCCTCTCTCCCTCTCTCCCTCTCTCTCCCTCCCTCTCTCCATCTCTCTCCTCTCTCTCTCCCTTTCTCTCTCCCTCTCTCTCCCCTTATCTCTCTCTCTCTCCCTCTCCCCCTATCTCTCTCCCTCTCTCTCTCCTCTCTCTCTCTCCCTCTCTCTCTCTCTCCCTCTCTCTCTCTCTCCCTCTCTCTCTCTCTCTCTCTCTCCTCTCTCTCTCCCCAATCTCTCTCTCTCTCTCCCTCTCTCTCTCATCTCTCTCCTCTCTCTCTCCCTTTCTCTCTCCCTCTCTCCCTCTCTCTCCCCCTATCTCTCTCCCTCTCTCTCTCCTCTCTCCCCCTCTCTCCCTCTCTCTCTCTCTCCATCTCTCTCCTCTCTCTCTCTCTCTCTCTCTCTCATCTCTCTCTCTCTCTCTCTCTCTCTCCTCTGGTCCTGGGCAGGGGGGGGGGGGGCATTAAGGACAGTCCTTGCCCTGGCCTTGTCGAGACGGAGGGGGACGGGTGGGCAGGGTGGGATCGGGAGAGTCCCTCTGGAGCCAGATATGCGATCGGCCCGATTGATCGGGCTCAAGGAGAGCGTGACATTCAGACCGCATTGTCATTCCGGTCAGCGGCCAATGGGGGGGCCGGCGGGAGCAAGGGGGGGGGCGGGGCTCCGTCGCCGCGGTGGAAGTTAATTACGGCCGGGGAGAGAGGCGGCGCTGCCACTCGGAATAACATCGATCCGCTCAGCCGGCCGCCGCTCTCCGGACTCAATACGGGCCGGGCCCTCCCCCCCCCCCCCACCGTTTCTGACGCACTTTGTGCCTCGTTCTGAAATCCCCTTTTAACCCTCTCACCTCCCGACACCCCGCGTCCCCCCCAACCAGGACACTCCCTGAACTCTACACTGCCTTCCTCTGCGAGTGTGAAAGGGACAAATTTTAGATATATATTTCGAAAATGTTTTCAAATGTTTTGTCATCCAAGACACTTGTGTCAAACAAATGTAAAACACTCAAACTTTTTTTTTTCATCTCGGGTTTCAGGAGGCTAAGGTGTAAGATCATAAACGTGTGATTACCTAGAATGTTCTTACCTCAACGGCGTAATGCTGATGCAACAACCGCTGCTGGTAATTGAAAGCAACGGAGCTCTCTGGAACACTGGCTTTGTAAAAAGAAGAATTTGTTATAAAAAAAAAAAACACCGTCTGAAAAACCATGTTCAAAGAGGCTCTTGCGGCAGAATTTTAAGCACTTTTTAAGCATCTGCTCAGGTTTGGTGTGGTGCTCACAGGTACAAGGGCTACAGCCCACCTGGGGGTCAAACTGTCGTCCATTTCTCTTCTTTTTCAAGATTTCTCATTCCTGCTTTCTTTTGGGTGAAGGTTCTTATTCACTCTCTCTCTCTGTCTCCTTTGGTTGACTAACCCATTACTCCTTAAAAAATGAAAAAATAAAAATTAAATCAATCCGAATTTATTTTTAAGACTGTTTTTCACAAATAAATAGTTTATGTATGTTTTCCAGCGGGAGTTTTTTTGGGGTGGTTTGAAGACTGTGAGAAAATCTTTAGGGCTGTAACAAATCACGTCTTCCCCAGACGGCCTCATGTCACTGTGGCTCCCTCACGCTCCTCCATTTTGTAAATTGCGTTTTAAATTGTTTATGAGATCAATCGGCTGAATTGATCTGCGGCCTCCCCGAGGGGGGAAAGGGAGCGCTGTCAGCCGCGGAATGAATGAGGTGCGTTCAGGGCTGGGACGTCTGGGCCTGGCATGTTCTTTAAAAAAAAAGAAAAGAACGCGGTTATCGTGAAATTAATTCGATTACCGGGAATTAGTATCCCGGTTTTTATCAAAGAGTGGAAGTCGTTAGGGGTTCCCCACGGGTCAGTATCAGGAACCCTTCTCACTTCGGAACCCATAAGACTTCATTAGTCTTTATCTCGCCCCTGCATCCTGCAGGGACATCCCCCGTGCGGAAAAAAAAGGTGCGGAACGTCAGGCAGACGGATCGGGAAAGAGGAACATGCAAAAAGTATGGATTTTTTTTAAAGCGAGCAAGAAATAAAAGAGAAAAGCAGATTAAAAAAAACCAAAACAAAACAAGAGAAAAGTTTCCAGCCTGGCTAAGATAATTGATCCAATTCACTCAACTGTTACAGACGAAAGCAGCAGGCTGGAATTGCTTCTCCGCACACTTGTGTCTTTGTGCGTTTATTTATTTATTTTTTATTTTCAAAGCCGTGCTCCGGGTTAATCTGACTCATCTGTTCCGACAGGCCTGGATGTGGAACACTCCGCCACGCGCGCCCTCCCCCCTCCCCCCACCTCTCTCCGAATCCCAGTGGACATCAGCCACTTGGCGTCTGTGGCGGTTAGCCTGTCTTTGATCATCAGGTCAACAGTTGACATTCACACTTTCGAGCACCTGTACGTCGCATCCACCCGCCGCCCCTACGCCCCCCCCTCGCCCCCCCACGCCCCCGCCCCCCCGCCCTCAGGCCTCTCCTGTCTCCAGAGCCACTGCCTGGCTGATCGTAATGGCCTGTGATTGACCCAGGCAAAGTGCTCTTCACGCAAGGCCCAACGCCACCCACAGGAAACGCAAAATAAATAAAAAACCACAGCCGTGTGACTGAACGGTGAATAACGTCACCGACCGCAGCCGACTAAAAACACCGTAATCACGGACAAACCTGTAATTGGCAAAATAATAATGAAACGGCATCCAGCACATGGGCTGTTTTGGAATAAAGAGGGATGTTGTTCACGGATATCCTGGAGGGCCCCCTCAGGATACATAGACAGAAAAAATCTCAACAGTTACATTTTTCCCACGACATTTCAGCTCTGCTGCTGACATTTTTTCAGTCAGAACTGAAGGCTGGATTTGTCTTTAGAAGCCACCCGTGGCAGGTGGATTTGTCTGTGGAAGTCACTAGATAGTCAGACAGATTGAGGACTGAGGAAAGCAAAGGGATTTTCTATCTATGCCATATCCATGACAACACACTACGAGTACGCCCTGCCGACAGCGAAATGCGTGGCATCATCAACTCGGGAGTTTCAGACCGCTGCCTCCATTCTAAGCATGTGTAGAACTGCCTGAAAACGGAAAGACTGCAGTCGAGCAGAAAGCCATAGTTTGCAACGGATAGTGTGAACGCCATGCACACACACACACACACTCACACACATACACATACACACTACAATATCATCTTTAGAAATAAACTTGAGCAAGAGATAATAATGATAGTAAAAAAAAGAAAAACGTCTACAAGCCAACCGGTGCGGACGTCTAGGCCTCAGAAACTGCACTGGACACCCTGACCTTCAAACACAGTGAAACTGCAGCTCATAAATATCTGATCGCTGCTCCCAGGATGGAGTGAAGCACCCGGTCTGAGACATAATAAATCTCCATGGAAAGTCGCCCCGATGGTGAGGAGGAGGGGGGGGGGAGGAAGAGGAGGGGGGAGAGGGGGGATGCTGGGAGAATCAGGATGCAGCGCGGTCTCCGTAAACGCCGCGACGGCTGATTATTTTCCAAGGGCCGCACACGCCGAGGCTCCCGTAATTAATTTGTTTATTTTGCGGCTGTCAGCTGTGGTCAGACCCCCCACCCCCCTCCATTCCACCACAGCGCCACAGAGGATACAACATTAACCGCCCCCTCTCTCTCCCACTCACTCTATCCCTCTCTCACTCTCTATCCATCGCCCCCCTCTCTCTCTCCCACTCACTCTATCCCTCTCTATCCCTCTCCCCCCTCACTCTCTATCCATCGCCCCCCCCTCTCTCTCCCACTCTCTCTGTCCCTCTCTATCCCTCTCCCCCCTCTCTCTCTATCCATTGCCCCCCCTCTCTCTCCCACTCACTCTATCCATCGCGCCCCTCTCTCTCTCCCACTCACTCTATCCCTCTCTATCCCTCTCCCCCCTCACTCTCTATCCCTCTCTCCCCCCCTCTCTCTGTCCCTCTCTATCCCTCTCCCCCCCTCTCTCTCTATCCCTCTCTCCCCCCCTCTCTCTCCCACTCTCTCTATCCCTCTCTATCCCTCTCCCCCCTCTCTCTCACTTTCTCTCCCCTTCTCTCTCTCTCCCTCACTCTCTCTCCCACTCTCTCTCTTTCCCTCTCTCCCTCACTCTCTCTTCCCCTCTCCCGCTCTCTCTCTTTCCCTCTCTCTCCTCCTCTCTCGTTTCCTCCCTCTCTCCCTCTCTCTCTTTTAAAGGATATCCGATCCGTGGCCTGTGCTCCTGGTATCTG
>NC_083760.1:5933035-5943035 GCF_963514075.1 Conger conger | reverse complement strand
AATCAATGGGGTGACAGGTAGAAGATTAAACAGCCCTCTCAGTGAGATCAGTCAGATTGAATCAGCTCCCACCCCGGTTGATGTGAGCAGCATCATTAGAATAAATGAACGGCCATTTTACACCGCCACAATACTTAAAAACCACAGCTGGCTGCTGGCAGGCGTATTGTTTTTTTTAATTTTTCTATTTTGTTGTATTTATTTATTTTTTTCACATAACGGCCTTTTCCGGAAGAACATGTTGACAAATCGAGCTTTAATTGAGCAGAATTCCCGTTTATTTACACAAATGAGATGCCCTGTTCCTCGTTAGAGCACCAAACGAGCACTTAATTAGTTAATTGGCTTGTTACACCGATGGCTCCCCGGGGCAGTTGGTGTGGTTTGGGCTGTCAGTCATCCAGAGAGCAGGGGAGGGGAGGGGGGCGGGCTCCGTGGCCATCAGTCCTGGGGCACGTTCAATCGGAAATCGTTTTGCTGCGTTTTTGCCACGGTTTCCAGGGTGAACGATATGTTTCCTCCCAGCGGTGCAGTTGGTTTTGCCACCGGCTTTCAGGTATGCTGTACGCCTTCACGAAAAGCAAAAGGAAGGGGGTTCCCAAAGCTGTGCCCGGCTAACGGCCGTGTGGTTTTGCAGCGGACGTATTCTACCTGCGTCCACGGAGCGACGCGGAGCTCCGGAAACGAATGCTTAAAATATCAAAGAAGGAAATACGCCACGGCCGATCTTTTTATCTTTTAATTGAGGGCGTTATCTGCGCCGCGGCCCCGTATATAAACAAGGACAGCGTTTACATGTTAACAAGGCCGTTGTGCAATCACACCGTTTTAATTAAGTACAAAGGGGGGAAGGAAGGTCTCGGCCCGGCGTTCCCGGCCTTCCCGAGCTGCGCGCCGGATCCAAACGTTCCCAGGATTTCCCTGTTTTCCCCCGGAACTCCTCATCCGTAATTCCCCGCGTTAGTCTGGAGCTGCAGTCGGAGCGCCTCGGCCAGCCGCACTGCGGGGCCCGGGAGATGAGTTATGGAAATCTCCTGAGCCTTTTTAGCGCTCCGTCTCGCAGAGGAGCGGAGAGGTAAATGGGAGATGGTTAATGTTATGTTCGACGGTTATGCATTCACACAGATTGCGGGGTAAGGATGGTTATATTCACAGAGGTGGGTTACGGATGGTTATATTCACAGACGTGGGGTAGGGATGGTTATATTCACAGACGTGGGGTAGGGATGGTTATATTCACAGAGGTGGGGTACGGATGGTTATATTCACACAGACACGGGGTAAGGATGGTTATATTCACAGAGGTGGGGTAGGGATGGTTATATTCACAGACGTGGGGTAGGGATGGTTATATTCACAGATGTGGGGTAGGGATGGTTATATTCACAGAGGTGGGGTACGGATGGTTATATTCACACAGACACGGGGTAAGGATGGTTATATTCACAGAGGTGGGGTAGGGATGGTTATATTCACAGACGTGGGGTAGGGATGGTTATATTCACAGATGTGGGGTAGGGATGGTTATATTCACAGAGGTGGGGTAGGGATGGTTATATTCACACAGATGTGGGGTAGGGATGGTTATATTCACAGACGTGGGGTAGGGATGGTTATATTCACAGATGTGGGGTAGGGATGGTTATATTCACAGAGGTGGGGTAGGGATGGTTATATTCACACAGATGTGGGGTAGGGATGGTTATATTCACAGATGTGGGGTAGGGATGGTTATATTCACAGATGTGGGGTAGGGATGGTTATATTCACAGATGTGGGGTAGGGATGGTTATATTCACAGACGTGGGGTAGGGATGGTTATATTCACAGAGGTGGGGTAGGGGGACAACATGGGGTCCAGGCCGCTTGTCGGGATGTAAAGACGAGCGGTTTTCCCTGACCGATTTACGGAAGCGGGATATACATTCATCACATGGGGAATTCCCAGTGGTGCTCAAACCCTCTGGGGGCACGTGGGCTCCATGTCAAAACATCGCTCCGCTGGGAATTGCAGAATTCCAGACTCTTTATAATCGGGGTTGACATAAGTGGAACACAGGTATGCGTGTGACGAGGTACGCAAAGAGACTCAAATCCACTGCAGTTTTATGCCATAACGGTGCAAACGCCAACCGGCTTTTAGGCACGC
This sequence comes from Conger conger, assembly GCF_963514075.1. Taxonomy (NCBI): domain Eukaryota; kingdom Metazoa; phylum Chordata; class Actinopteri; order Anguilliformes; family Congridae; genus Conger; species Conger conger. Next base: position 5,940,886 of record NC_083760.1, on the reverse strand, counting down.
ATTCCTTTAGGACATAAAATTGGCGAGAAATTTTTGCTCATAATTTCAAAATAGTTTGTTATTCAGCTGATGCTTTCATCCAAAGTTGATTAGACCGAGCAGGGGACAGTCCCCTGTTGGGCCTGGCTTAAGGGCCCAACAGCTGTGCGGATCATACTGTGGCTACACCGGGGCTTGAACCACCAACTTTGCAAGGTCCCAGTCATGTCCCAAAGCCACTAGGCTACAGGCCGCCCCGAATGACAAAAGGCTTAAAATCCTCAGCCGTGTTATGCTATAAATGTGCAAATGCCTACCTTTTTTTTTAGAAACTTTTAGGACATAGAATGGCCAGGGATCTTGACCCTTTTGCTGTCGATACTCACATGTGTGTGTGCGTGTGTGTGCGTATGTGTGTGTGCATGTGTGTGTGCATGCCTGTGTGTGTGTGTCTGTATGTGTGTGTGTGTGTGTGCATGTGTGTGTGTATGCGTGTGTGTATGTGTGTGTGCATGTGTGTGTGTGTGTGTGTTTGTAAGTGTGTGTGTGTATGTGTGTGTGCGTGTGTGTATGTGTGTGTGCGTGTGTGTATGTGCGTGTGTGTATGTGTGTGTGCGTGTGTGTATGTGTGTGTGCGTGTGTGTACGCATGTGCGTCAGCCTGGTCTGACAGGGGTGGGGGCGTTGATGGCGTATTCTCGTTGGCAATGCCCCCCTCCCCACACCACTCTCCCTCTCCCTCTCCCTCTCTCTCTCTCTCTCCTCTCAGGGCTGAAATACATGCTCTTAACTCACATTGGCTCTCCCACACAGTTTTTTTTTTTTTTTCCCTTTCTAACGGGCGGTTATGTAAGCTTAATGTCGACGCCACACTTTGAGGGGGGAATTTCTTTCGTCAAAATCGTTGGGGTTTTATTCAAAAACCTTTTTATTTCTACTTTTTTTTTTCAAATGCTTTTACACGAGGCAGAATTACCTCCTGAGATTCAGTACTTTTGGATTATTTTTTTTTTTTTTTTTTATTATTTTCCGGGCCTGCCCTCGTCCGATTGGCCCGGCGCGTGCAGCCTGACGGCGGCGCGTTTTCAGTATCCAATCCGCTCGCCGGCTGTGTCCTCCTGCAAGCCGATAGGTCCGCGCCTCGGAGGTGCCTTCGCGCGGATCTGCGACTCTCCGGCGGGGGAAATGTCACCGTGTCAGCCGTCTGAAGACTGAAGTTCCCGTCTCTCGCTCCGGGGAGACGGCGTTCCCGGTGGGAAGCGCTTCCTGGCCCGACGCTCTGATCCAGCTCGCAGGGCTGTCGGTCTGACAGTCGGAACAACAGAGATGATTTCTGTATCTGCGCGGGAAACTCTGTTCTGCGCTGTTGTTCATCCTCCTGCTCTTACCAGCCCGTTTGTTCCACTCCCGGCTTTCATGTGGCATATGCGACGGAGAGAGAGAGAGAGAGAGAGAGAGAGAGAGAGAGAAAAATAAAAAATAAAAAAACCGTGTTCCAATCAAACCCGCGTAAGTACAGGCCTGTCTGCCGCGTCCCGTCAAGCTTACGTGAGCCATTTGGGGAAAAATGTCTTCAAAGGTTTTTATATTTATAGCCCGTACTATTCAGATGTAATTTGTTCTACAGTATAAAGTGTAGGGAGGGGGGAAGGAGAAAAATGAAAACTCATGACTCACAGAATTTTCTATCACTTTTTTTTTTTTTTTGTAAAAAGATTTATTTGCTAAGTCGCTCTCGCTGGCCTTGGTGAGCCAAAAGAGAGTGTGTGTGTGTGCGGGTGTGTGTGTGTGTGTGTGTGTGTGTGTGTGTGTGTGTGTGTGTGAGTGTGTGTGTGTGTGCGGGTGTGTGTGTGTGTGTGTGTGTGTGTGTGTGAGTGTGTGTGCGGGGGTGTGTGTGTGTGTGTGTGTGTGTGAGTGTGTGTGTGTGTGCGGGTGTGTGTGTGTGTGTGTGTGTGTGTGTGTGAGTGTGTGTGCGGGGGTGTGTGTGTGTGTGTGTGTGGGTGTGTGTGAGTGTGTGCGGGTGTGTGTGTGTGTGTGTGTGTGTGTGTGTGTGTGTGCGGGTGTGTGTGTGTGTGTGTGTGTGGGTGTGTGTGTGTACTCACCCCGGGTGTGTGGGAGGGCGTCTGTGTGTGGGAGTGCGTCTCACTCATAATCCCTCCCTGTCCCGTCACATAAATCTCGCCCTCTAACCAGTTGCCTGAGAACAAACCTACGGCCTTGTTTTATTGATGATTGTTTTCATTATTTCATGATTTATAACCTTGTAAGTTAGTTTTCTTTTATGATCTTACCCTGCCCACAAATCTCATCCTGTGTTGACCGCACTAATTCTGAGCTGTCTTCTCCTTTGTCTCTCTCTCCCTCTCTGTCTATCCATCTCTCTACCTCTCTCTCACTCTCTCTCTTTCTCTCTTTCTCTGTCTCTCTTTCTCTCCCTTTCTCTGTCTTTCTCTATCAATCTCTCTACCTCTCTCTCTTTCTCTCCCTCTCTCTCTCTCACTCTTTCTCTCTACCTCTCTCTTTCTCTCCCTCTCTCTCCCTCTCTCTCACTCTCTCTCTCTCTCTCTCTCTCTCTCTCTCTCTCTCTCTCTCTCTGTCCGTCCCTTCTTTCTGGCACGTAGATTGTCTTTTCAGAACAATGAGTTATGAGCGTTGTTATATCCACTTTCAAAAGGAATCGCGCAGCGACTGCTCTTCAAAGGCGCGCCATCAAAAGGCCGGGACTCAGAGTGGAAGGTGTGGGGGAGTTTTTTTCATTCCGGTTTTCCAGGGAAATGTAGGCACCCGGCCCTTTGTACTGTACAAAGCCGGTTCTGTGGATGTGGCACAGAGACTCCCTACAAAGGCTAAATATCCCCCAAAGCCATTTCTTAAGCACGACGGTGACACTTTCATCCAAAGCAACCCACACCACTTGTTTTTACACATAAGCCATTTAAATATTCCCGCTGAACGTTACCTTGCCCCGGGGCGCGACGGCCGCGCCCCTCTGGGGAATCGAACCCGCAACCTTGGCGGGACGAAGCCAGCTCCTCGCCCGTTACGTTATGCCGCTGACGCGGTTGTTGTGGTCACAGGTTTAGGATCACCTTCCTCACACCAGACCTTGGCTATACGCCCAAAAGGCATTCGGTATTCAGTGGCTGGTTTGTGAAACGGCCTGTCAGCACCGATGGGTTTTCACCCCGCTAAACAGAGTAATGCAGCAGTAATGCACCTGAGCTGGGGTGTCCCACAGCGAGGAGGCGCCCGGAGGGGAGAAGTAGGAGTCGTGCGGAAAATGGCAATGGTGATCCGACCCGGGTCATAATGCGTAATTGTTTTCGGATTAAAATACTTTTCCGCGCTTGATTGATCCTGCCTGGTGCTCTTGAGCCGACCGAGAGGAACAGATGATGTGATTCGCACTTAGTGTCCCGTCGGTTTCAGTACGCCAGGCGAGCTCGGTAAAGCGCAGAAAAACATTTGAATCCAAAACAATTACGCGTTTGACCCAGGTCTGCATGGGATTTCGGTTTATCTCTTGAAAAGGGCTTATTGGTACGGAAGGTTTATGCTCTTTTAGAACTGAGTTCTGGAAAGCGGAGGGAGGAGATAGTGGCTGTGTTTTGGTTTCTTCTCTCCGTATTAAAGTTGCATTTTCACCTGGTGAAATCAGATTGACCAGTCAGATTTTCCAGTCGTGGTACAACAAGTTTTATTCAATTCAGCAGTTTAGTTTTTTTTTTTGCAGCAAACTTTGGAAACAAAACCATAATTTAATACTTCGCACGGGCCGTGATTCACTGATGGGAGAAGCCTGTATATTATTGATTACAGACCTGCTGCTTTGAGAAGCAATTGGCTCTATCCTCCTAAGACCTGGAAATTCATTTTTTCCCTGTGTAGGGGGCGTGAGTCTCAGATCTTAATCTCATGAACCACAAACTCTACTATGCGCAAACCTAGGCCACATGGGACATTCAATAAAAATAAAACCATATTGTTCTCATCGCTGCATGTTTTTGTTGTCCACACAGCAAAATGTTCAGTGTCTATTTGATCTCACTCTGGCGAGAGTCTGATCAAGTAGACTTTGTAAGAGTTGGTTTAACACAAAACACTTTTATTTGTCAGGAAACATGGTGGTGCAGTGGCTACACGGGCCTGTAGGCAGGTGTGCATGTGTGTGTGTGTGTGTGTGTGTGTGTGTGTGTGTGTGTGTGTGTGTCTGTGTGCGTGTGTATGTGTGTGTGTGTGTGTGTGTGTGTGTCTGTGTCTGTGTGCGAGTGTGTGCGTGTCTGTGTGTCTGTGTGTGTGTGTAGGTCTGTGTCTGTGTGCGTGTGTATGTGTGTGTGTGTGTGTATGTGTGTGTGTGTGTGTAGGTCTGTGTCTGTGTGGGTGTGTGTATGTGTGTGTGTGTGTGTGTGTGTGTGTGTGTGTGTCGGTCTGTGTATGTGTGTGTGTGTGTAGGTCTGTGTCTGTGTGTGCGTGTGTATGTGTGTGTGTGTGTGTGTGTCGGTCTGTGTCTGTGTGGGTGTGTGTGTATGTGTGTGTGTAGGTCTGTGTCTGTGTGGGTGTGTGTGTGTGTGTGTGTGTGTAGGTCTGTGTCTGTGTGAGTGTGTGGGTGTGTGTGTGTGTGTGTGTGTGCATGCGCGCCCTTCACTGGCGGCCTGTCCAGGGTGTATTCCTCCCTCTGGCCCAGTGCATGCTGGGATAGGCTGGGACAGGCCAGGGTGGCTGGATGGATTACAGGAGGAAGTCACAGAAGAGGTGGGGAGATTAAGCCTGATGTTGGCCCAGCGGCAGGTCTGAGCTGCCAGGCTGAAATCCGGCCTGCTCGCCTGTCAACTGGGCATGTGGCACTCCCGCCTGGTGCCCATCCACTCCAACCACAACATGCGCCGGGTTACTACCCAGCCACAGCTGAAGCTGGGTAATAGAACAAGTACGCTTTACGAACGGGTTCAAAAATAACATTCGTCCTTGTCCAGACACACATGCATAGAAACACAAACATGCACGCACACACACACACATGCATAGAAACACAAACATGCACGCACACACACACACATGCATAGAAACACAAACATGCACGCACACACACACACACATGCATAGAAACACAAACATGCGCACACACACACACACACTTACGCACACACACCCTATCGCAGCAGACGGGCATTACCGCGTAAGGCCGCTAAACGCACTAAAGCCGCGGCACATGTCCGCCGTCGTGTTTGACTTTGGCGGGAACACAAGGCAACACGGCCAGCGCTGCAGAAGGAAAAACAACACATGTCCCCCCCCCCCTCCCCCTCCCGCCCTCCCCCACCCCGCCATGTTTTCTGGCCCCTGGACGTGAACCCTGGCGGTACATCAGAGTGTGTGCACCCCTCCCCCTTCCCCCCTGCATGCGTAATATGGGGGCTTGTGCCCCCCCCCCCCCTCCCTGCATGTGTAATACACAGGGGCTTGATCCCCATGTCAGGCCTGCTAATGTGCTCTAGTGGGCTAATTAAACGCTCACAGTAAATCATGTTCTCCTGGCCTGGTGACTGCCATACGTGTGTGTGTGTGTGTGTGTGTGTGCGTGTGTGTACATACGTGTGTGTGTGTGTGTGTGACTCTGATGTACCACGCTGAGCCATGAGGGGTCGGAGGAGTACTGACCTTTGCCCTTGGCATCGGTCCATTGTGTCTGAAGGACTTTCTCCATCCACACACCTGATCCAGCCTCCATCCACACACCTGATCCAGCCTCCATCCACACACCTGATCCTGCCTCCATCCACACACCTGATCCTGCCTCCATCCAGCCTCCATCCAGCCTCCATCCACACACCTGATCCAGCCTCCATCCACACACCTGATCCAGCCTCCATCCACACACCTGATCCTGCCTCCATCCAGCCTCCATCCAGCCTCCATCCACACACCTGATCCTGCCTCCATCCAGCCTCCATCCAGCCTCCATCCACACACCTGATCCAGCCTCCATCCAGCCTCCATCCACACACCTGGTCCAGCCTCCATCCACACACCTGATCCAGCTCTCCAGTGCAGAGTTTAAAAAACTGAAATCTGAACTCTGTCTGTTGTCTAGTCAGGGCCCGCTTCTCCTCTCAAATCGCTCGGCGTTCCCGAACCGAACACGAAGAACAAGAACTATTAAATTTTTTTAAAAGCCGTGTCGCTTTTCCTCGAAGTCATTTTAAGAAACACTTATAATCTCTCCAGGATACACGGGGAGAAACCCGGCTCTAATTTTCCACCGCTCCTCCGTCAGAGGCCCTCCGGGATGGAGGATGGAGGAGAGAAAAGGGGGCGATTGGGAGCGGACACGGGGAGTAAACTCAGCGATTTAATCACCGTTACGCGCTCCTCGCCCGCGCTCTCCGGCTCCCGCCGCCCGTAAAAAGGTCTCGTGGTGACCCGCGCTTCAGCGATGGCCAGGTTCACCGTCGCTCAACGTTTTTTGTTTTTGTTTTTCCCGACGTGGGCTCGGTGTACGGGCGATTTCCTGTCCTCCAGGTACCTTTTAATTAGCGGCTCATTAGGACCCGTGAAAAAAAAAAAAAACGCAGGCCTGAGTTGTTTTCCAAAATAACGAGCTGGATTTAGTCATTAAGGCCCAAGGTGGGGTCCAGTGTCCCCGGCTCCACCTGGCAGAACCTGCCGGAGACCTGCCCAGACCTGGGTCAAATACGTCATTGTTTTGGATTCGAATCCCATTGGTTTGGATTTAAATACCTTTTCTGTGCTCAATTGATCTTGCCTGGCGCAATTGAGCCGTCCAAGAGAACTAGAATGCAGGATTTGAGCCACCCAGGCCGACCAGAAGTTTCCGAGGGTATTTCCTAGGTGCCAATACGCCTTACTGAGCTTGTCTGGCGTGTTGGCGCCCAGGAAATACACTCGGAAAATGTCAATCCCAACTTCTGGTCCTCCTGGGTGGCTCAAATCCTGCCTTCTGGTTCTCTTGGATGGCTCAATTGCCCCAGGCAAGATCATTTGAGCACAGAAAACGGTATTTCAATCCAAACCAATTAGATATTTGACCCAGGCCTGGACCTGACTCCTGAATCCTCCTGGTAGCCCCAGTCCTCAGATTGATGTGAGCACCAGTGTTGGTTCCTGTGATTGTTCTGACTGGTTCAGATGTGACAGTTGAAAGCCTCTATCTTTACGCAATGCAGGCCAGTGGGCAATAGGCTCCCTTTCTCTATAGCCAGGTTCCTCCCAAGATTTCTCCCCATCGGGGATGTTTTTGACCTCTTGTGCTTGCTGTTTTGGAAGTTCAGGTCTGGTGTTTGCCTTTCTGTTACTGTGAAGTGTGTTTACTGTGGGCAGTCTGTAGCCTAGTCGCTAAGGTACATGACTGGGACCCGCAAGGTTGGTGGTTCGAATCCCAGTGTAGCCGCAATAACATCTGCATGGGCCCTTGAGCAAGGCCCTTAACCCTGCATTGCTCCAGGGGATGATTGTCTCCTGCTTAGTCTAATCAACTCTAGGTCACTTTGGGTAAAAGCGTTAGCAAAATGACATGTAATGTCATGACAGTCTTCTGTAAAATGCGCTATGCAAATGAAAATTGTACTGAATTGGTCCAGCAACTGTGTTCACGTTGTTCTGTAAGTGGGCCAGATCGTGGTCATAACATAAGCTAGAATGCCATATAAGGGAACAATTCATATCACCGTAGACTTAATTAAGTTGGAGAAGTTATTAAATGTGTTATTTTATATTTTGGTTTGTTTTTGTGTTTTTGTCCATGGTATATCACGGCTACCCCTGGGGCTTGAACCACCAACCTTCCAGCACCCAGTCGACCCAGTAACCATAGCCACTGGACTGTAGGCTGGCCCTGCTCGTACTCTGCGTCTCC
>NC_083760.1:5928035-5930535 GCF_963514075.1 Conger conger | reverse complement strand
TCCCTCTAGGGTCTTTCAGCGAACTTATCCCTGGTTATGGGTATGCACTTTGTTGTACGTCACTCTGGATAAGAGCGTCTGCCAAATGCCAGATAATGTAATGTAATGTAATTATCAGGCATTTATTAGACTTATTTTTAAGACTTATTGGTCTTCTGTAGCTGTAGCCTATCCGCTCAGAGGTTTGACGCGCTGTGTGTTCAGAGATGCTCTTCTGGACACCACTGTTGTGATGCGTGGTTATTTGCATTACGGTCACCTTCCTGTCAGCTTTGACCTGTCTGGCCCTTCTCCTCTGAAGGTGTTTTTTGCCTGCGTAACTGTGGATGCGATGATTGGGCCTCCGTGTTCCTCTGAAGCAGCGCCTGTGTCTGGGTTGAATGTGGAGGCTTGAGCAATGAACGCTCAAAGACATATGATTGGCCAGTCTATATTGGGTATAAAAGAACAGGGTACTATGGAAACCTAAGAATACGTAATCAGGAGAACAGGCCACTCAACCCACTGAGGCTCACAGTCCAGAGCAGGGATCATCCAATCACGGTCCTCAAGGGCTGAGAACTGCTGGTTTCCCACCCTCCCTTTACCTGGGGGTCTGGCCAATCAGTGGCACTAATTGTTTGTAATTGTAATTTGTAATTACCTGGGAGAAATGAAATCCAGGGCCTGTTTCGGATTGCGAGTCTACAGTCCACAGGCCGTGCCAGTACGTGTAGTTGAAATGTACTGAATCTCTCAGCTGCGTCCCGATGTTAAAAAAAAAAGTCTTAAGAACCAGCGTGTTTATCCAGCATTGCCTCAAACTTGTACTTGACGATCCAGATGTCTCTGGCACGACTACGTGCCCTGGCAAGCTGTACCACGTATTTTCCCACGCAGCTGTCTGTGTGCTATCGCAGGGAAATGTGTTTGCGCAAAATAAGCAAATAACCGTATCCATGAATTACCGCGAGTGGCAGAGGCGTGGGCCGTTGAAGGTAGAGCAGTGAAGATAAAATATAAAAAAATCACATAAAAAAACGGGCAAGCGGTTTGGACTGCTTATGAAACACGCACAGGTAAATGTGTTTTTCTGGTTAGTGCCATTGGAAGCGCTCTCCGCTGCTGATGGTGTACTGTAGTGTGCTCCAGTGTGCTGTAGGGGCTGTTGAACTGGGCTTGCCGCTCGGAGGTTGCAGGTTTTTCTCTCTAGTGGGGCACAGCCAGTGTGCATTGTGTTAATTCAGGAAGAAAGCGATGTAACCGGGGTGTCTCGGTGGCGCAGCCTGTAGAGCACTGACCGCATGCTCATTGCGAACCGCGACGTCGGCGGTTCAAATCCGACCGTCCGACATTTGGCGCATGTCTTTCCCTCTCTCTCGCTCCCGTTCTTCCTGTCTCTCTACACTGTATACTGTCCAATAAAGCTGAAAAAGGCCTAAAAAATATCTTAAAAAAAAAAAAGAAAGCAATGTAACCTAAGTCTTTCTACATAAGGGCATCTCCCAAGTAAGTATTCTGTAATTATTATTTGCTTATAAGCAGTAGGGGCACTGGTGGTTCTAGAAATGGGGTTGTGGGATTCAGTCTTCAATACAACACAATACAACCAACCCCCTGCTTCTCAAGCCGACTTCTGGCCTTAATTAACTTAATTTTAATCGATGAAATTGTCACATTTAGTTTTGTATTCACCTTAACGATGTAGTCGTTTACCCTGATCATGCTATACCTACTGACCTTGGCCTACTTACCATGTGAACTAGACTTGATGTTCATGGCTGTGGACAACTGATCATTTGTGAATTGTACCTCATCTGACCTGTTCTGTAAGTAGCTCTGATGACCTTCAGTATGCACTTATTGTACGTCGCTTTGGATAAAAACGTCTGCTTAGTAAATGTACTGTAAAGTCATGTGACATTTACGCCTTCTGACATTTTAGCTACAGTTGTTGATCAGCACATGAATGATCGTGGAAAACTATTCTTGTGTCCCTTGATGAAATGTTTTACTGTAATCTGATCTGTGATCTAAGGGCAGTACATCAAGGGCCTGCAGTCCTGTTTTTAACAAATATAAAATAAACATTTTAAAACAGCAGACCCTGTGGCCCTCCTGGACAAGGGTCCCATCAACTGATCTCATGAGTGGATCACATCGATCTCGTCAACTGATCTCATGAGTGAATCACAAAAGACATCTCATCAACTGGTCTCACTAGCGTATCCCATAAGAGATCCCATTAGCTAATCTCACGAGTGGATCACATTACAGATCTCATCAAATGGTATCAACTGCCGATCTCATAAGGGCTGAGACCTGCCGGTTTTTACTTGAGAGTCAGATGTGGAAACAGTCTAGCCAATCAGTGGCACTATTTACCCCGGGATAAAAGAAAACCAGGGCTGGATTTTGATTAATTGCAAAAAAAAAGATAATGCCAAATGGATTCCACAACTGATCCAACCTGCAGATAGCTCCCTTCCTCAGATATTTGCATCATTTATTTCTTGTCCCT
>NC_083760.1:5913035-5920535 GCF_963514075.1 Conger conger | reverse complement strand
CTCTCCTCTCCTCCTCTTCTCCTCTTCTCCTCTGTCGACCTCCCTCCCTCCCTCTCTCCGTTCCTTGGCTCACTTCATTACCATCATCGTTCCTCTTTGTCTCTTTATTTTTTTATCCCCAACTCTTTGAATAGCAGCTTGAAATGGGCCAGGGTGGCATATCGAGGGTAGCTCCCAAAGCTCTCAGCTGTGTAAGAAAAGAAAGAAAAACAACAGATTAAAAAAAACAGAGAGAAGAAAACATTCTGGCGGAATGAACGTAACCTCTCTCTCCGTGAAAGAGGATGCCCCCCCCTGCCCCGGCGAACGCGCAGGTTAACGAGCTTTGTGGGTAATTCAGGGGCCGGAGGAGCGTTTTGAAGTGACGGATGCACACACACAGAGGTGGGGCGGGGGGGGGTGGGGGGGGCGGGGAACTCGCGGGGTCGTGACCTCCGCGGGGCGGCCCGTGTGGACGGGGGGGAACGCGTGCCGCAAGGTCATCCGCCCATCTTCCCGGCGGCCATTTTGAATGGCAATGACCTCGCCCCGGGCGCACTTGAAAGGACGCGGGCGGCGCGGAATTTGTATGCGTCCCGGATCGCGTCTTTTTGTCCCTCCCTGAACGGGAGAACGTAAACACTCTTTTGTGGTGGTGCCAATCAGCCGCGGACATCAAGGAGCGGGAGGTTTACGGGTGGTGAATGCACTGCGGGCGGTCGCGTTTTGTTTTTTTTCGCCAAGGGCCATTGAAGCCGCGCGACCTCCGACCTTGCGGCACACTCCCCGAACGGTTGTCATAGGAACCTCCCCTGTTTTTCCCCCGCTCTCTGACCCCGGTGATTAACGCGGGCCTTTCCCTCCGACGCGTCTCTGTCTCTCCCCCTCCTTTTTATCCATTTTCACTCTCTCTTTCGGCTCTCAGTCCGTTCTTCACATTTGCCCCTTGACCTGTGAACAAAGGTGTCTCGATTCCGAGCCTGTCGTCTCCCCTCTGCTGAAAGAAACAGCGCAAACTAGGTTTTGACACAGCCGGTGAGCTGGTTGACCAGTTCAGACGAGCCCTGCGCTCAACAGAGTTTGACCAGCTCAAGCTAGGTTTTTTTAACAGCTGGTCCTGTCGCAGGTCATTTAAAGCTGGTCAGAGCTGGATTTTACACCTGAGCGGGTCTTCTGCCCAGTGAACGAAATCCTGAACATTTCCAAGTTGCATTGTTGTCTTCCGTTATCACATTTTTGAAACGCCGCGTTACCTGGGTAACCCTGCAGATGGTCCCCGGCATCCCCTCTTCCCCTCTTCTGCTGTTTGTTCTAATTAACATCACTCACCGGGGAGGAGCGGTGTCAGGGATGGCCGTCTTCTTTTTGCAGATACTCGCCACGGGCCTTACCTGTCGATACTGAAAATAATTACACGGTTGCGTGCGTGTAAACATGCTCACCGGTGCCTGAAGTTCTTAACGTGTCCTCCCCCCCTGCCTGGCACCCCCCCCCCCCGCCTCCTCGTGGTCTACCTCCTTCACATCTTCTTTCCTTCCCTCCCTCCTCACCCCATCATTTCAAATACCTCTCACATGCCCTGCTGGAGATTTGTACATCCCCCCTCTCTCCTTTCTCTCAAGACCTCAAAGTATCCTCTTTTCTTCCTTGAGCACCGCCCCCCCCCCCTCCCTCCCTCCTCCACAACTTCCCCCTTCTCCCTACATCAATTAAAGTATCTGGCTTACTCTAAGCCCCCATCTCTCCCTCTTGTGAATTGGCAGTCCGCCTCTCTCTCTCTCTCTCTCTCTCTCTCCTTCTCTCTCTCTCCCCCCCTCCCTCTTTACCTCTCCTGCTCTCTGTCCTAATCACACACATCACATTTTTTTCCACTCTCTGTGCGATGAGACCTGGGTTTGAACGGTACAGTATTTGGGCTGGATTCAACTGCTTTTTCTGCATTTTGACGGAGCTCGTCTGCTGTATTCAAACAAATTAAATGATTAAACGAAACAAAAAAGTGCAAACCCGCCCATCTGGTCCTCCTTGCAGGCTCAGATGCAGCTGACAAGATCAATAGATCACACCTGGATCAATTACGCAACGGTTTTGGATTCAAATACGCTTCTGCGTTTCGCTGAGCTCATCTGGTGTGCTGGAACGTGTGAAACGCTCTCAAAAACGGCAAACCCCCCCGCCTTCTGGTCCTGTTGGTTGACTCGGTTGCACCAGGCAAGATCAATCGAGTTTAGAAAAGTCTTTGAATCCAAAACTATTTCAAAATTGACCCGGGCACTGGTTGCCAAGCACCAGAACCCCACCCCCATTTGCCAACCAGAACCCTCGTGTAGTTAGAGTTAGAGAGAGAGAGAGAGAGAGTTAAGATACATGACTGGGACCCGCAAGGTCGGTGGTTTGACCCCCTGATATCTGCACTGCTATTGGGCCCTTAACCCCACATTGCTCCGGGGGTGGATTATCTCCTACTTAGTCTAATCAACTGTACGTCGCTTTGGATACAAGCGTCAGCCAAATAACATAGTAATCTATTGTAACGGGTATCGGGAGAGCCTGAAAAAATCAATGGCGGCAAGTGGCGAAAAAAGCACACTTCTTTCCGGCATGTTCCCCCCGTTCTCATCCAGAACAAGCGCATCGCCCACGCCGCCTCCTCCTCCACTTTCATGCGGAACTGGTGTGGGCGAAAGGGCGGCGCCCTGGCCACCGGCCTGGTCTCCTCATTAGACCGCTCCTCTGCCAGGCGGCCCTCCGGCTGTGGGCAGAGAGGAAGACGACGAGACCGGCTCCTCGCTGCGGGAACAAAAAAAAACAAACGAAAAAAAGGCCTGTTTCAGCACAAGCGTTTCACCGTTCGCCATAAACACTCGACGGCAAAGAGTAACTAAAATTCCGACGACGGCGTTTGCCAGCCGGTCATTCGCCCTAAATCAAACCCCCCCCCCCTCGTCGTTTACGGGCGCTGTGTACACGGTATCCGCGCTTGGCTCGGAGGGCGGCGTTATGGATAGGGAGCTGCGCTCGTGAATCAGAGTCTGCCGGTTTGATTCCCCTCCGGGCCGGCCTGTCGTTCCCCTGAGCCACTCAGCCCGAACCGCTCCAGTAAAAAACCAGATTCTCCGGCTGCGTGTAAAATACGCCGATTGTAAAAAAATGAAATGTGTTTTATTTACTCTGCTGAATGGCAAACTATGTAAATAAAAGTCTTAATAGTTTTTTTGATAAGGGACAGACACAATTAATAACGTTGGCAAATTGAATTAACGACAGTCGTCCGACCGTCACACTTTATACTGCGGCTAATTGTTGAGATGGGTTTTTTAAAGACCAGATGGAAAGCGCGTGGTAAAAGTGAAAATAAAACCGCGACAATAAAATGACAATTTAAAAGTTTAGATGCGATTACCCGCTTGATTCTGTGCTGCACGTCCATCTATCCGATCGTTTCTGTGATATTTGTACACGGTGTATGCGTATGTTTGCTTCTGTGCATTACATCTTCCACCAGTCACGCGAGTTCCCGTTTGTTTTCTCCAGATGCAGTAGTGGAAGTAGAAGAAGTAGGCTGCCTGTAGCATAGTGGTTGAAGCTGGTCTGAACTGGTCAACCAGATAAACTATGACGGGATGGGAGCTGGTCTGACCTGGTCAACCAGCTACCAGCTCTTTCAAAACCTAGATTTAGCTGCATAATCCCCTTCTGATTGGCTAAAGAAATGGCTTCTATCAGCTTTCATTCTGGGCGGCCTATAGCGTAGTGGTTAAGGTAAATCACTGGGACATGCAAGGTCAGTGGTTCTAATCCCGGTGTAGCCACAATAAGATCCGCCCAGCAGTTGGGCCCTTGACCAAGGCCCTTAACCCTGCATTGCTCCAGGGGAGGACTGTCTCCTGCTTAGTCTAATCAACTGCACGTCGCTCAGGATAAGAGCGTCTGCCAAATGGCGTTAATTTAATGTAATATTTTTTGCACTAATTATTTATTATTTTTTAGGTACTGTCACTTTAAGTGAGATAGGCTCCTTTAATTACAGTGACATCATCAGAATGGCGGTTGTCCTAGAGGCTGGCGTAATAGGCGTGTGAGCCACCTCCGCTATCTCTGGAGAGCTCATTGTGTGGCACCGTTGCGTTCGGGAAAGTGACGATTAAGGCCACTCATTCAGAACTGCCTTAGAAACGTACAGTGTGTTCACAATTCAAATTAAGTGTTCAAGAACTTGGCTCTCCAGCTATTGAACGAGGTGTGCTTTGTTCGGGTCGGAGTGAAAGCCTACAGGACGGTAGATCTCCAGGAACAGGGTTGGGCAGCCCTGCTCTAGCTGTTGAATGGGGTGTGCTTTGCTAGGGTTGGAGTGTAAACCTACGGGATGGTGGATCTCCAGGAGCAGGGTTGGGCAGCCCTGCTCTAGCTGCTGAATGAGGTGTGCTTTGTTAGGGGACGGGGTGAAAATATACCAGACAATAGCTCCTCCTCTTAGCTGATGTCATGGTCTGATTGACGGAAACAGAAAAAAAAAAATCTCATCTGTGCCTAGTGCCTCGGGGATGCTGTACCTGTCAATCATTTCATCTGTGTTTAAAAGAGCCTGCTGAGAAAACAGGGCTCAGATCTCTGGTGTAATGCTCACAGAGGAACAGCAGGGGGCAGGAGAGGGGCGGCCACCTGAGTTTGGGGCCCTTCACAGTCACACTTGTATCTTTCTCATCTCCCGCTTGTCAGAAAAATAACTTTGTTCACACTTCTTAGCCACCATTTTGAGGGAGGTTTTACCGTACACGCCTCCCGTGTTTCCGAGGCCCTCTTCCTCCTCTCATCTCTACCGGTGTTTTTAACCTTTGACCTCCCTCATATCGCCTCCGCGACCCCTGACCCCAATCTGCCGTTCCTGACCCCCCTCTCCTCGCCCTGCCACCGCCGCAGGCTTCAAAGTTGGGCCGGCCGAGGCCTCGTCTCAGAAGTAGTTTTTTGAAGTAAAGTTCACGGCGTAACATTTTGCAAGGGACTTATTTTCCAACCGTTTCCTTGATTTCCCATCGATCTCCCTCCGTCTCGGTCGGATGAAAAAGGAGAAGAAAGACAGCGAAAGGGGGAAGCGAGAGAGAGAAAGGGAGAGAGAAAGAGAGGAGGAAAGAGAGGGAGATCGATGTGAGCGTGACCTCCCGTGGGGGTATCGGTCGGGTGCGTTCGAAAAACAATCATTAACCAATTCGGCTCTGCCGGTATGTGCCGGAATGCTGAAATACTGATTCCTGCGTCTGTTCTACAAAAAGAGGTTCTTAAGCATCTTGTGATGCCACTACTGTATATGTGCAGCCTGTAGCGTAGTGGTTAAGGTAAAGGACTGGGATACGCAAGGTCGGGGGTTCTAATCCCGGTGTAGCCACGATAAGATCCGCACAGCCGTTGGGCCCTTGAGCAAAGCCCTTAACCCCTGCATTGCTCCAGGGGAGGATTGTCTCCTGCTTAGTCTAATCAACTGTATGTCGCTCTGGATAAGAGCGTCTGCCAAATGCCAATAATGTAATGTAATCACACTCCAGACGACATTCGGACTTCCCTGAAATTCACTCAGCGCTTTTTCCTGAGTGGATTTCCAACCTTTTTTCGATTGCACGGCCCCGCCCGTTTAAAAAAAACAGTTGTTAAAAATGGGAAAAAAATCTGACAAAAAACAATGTTAACAACCGCATGCGAGATCGCACAAAAACCTAGGCAGCCGCTGCAGACGTTCTGGCTCATCCTCCTGCTGAGGCAGTTTGCCTTGCCCCCCCTCCCCCCCCCCCCCTTCCTGCCTCGTCGATGACATCACAGGCCCAAATCTCCATAAGGCCGCACTTCCTGTCTCCCTCCGCGCGCGGGGACAGCGATGAATGGGGTACGGACTGCAGCGGAGCGGACCTTTAATTAGCCTCGTTTGTTTTATTCTGGCATGTTCCGCAGCTGGTTCCCAGCCCCGTGCCCACTGCTGAGCAACCAGGTGGACCGTGCGCTCGACCTGCTCAAGGCGTCTCGGGACTCAAACCCGCAACCAGACGTCTGCTACTTCAGATAGTGTTTGGATTTGGATTTAAATACTTCTCTGTGCTCTGTTGATGTTGCCTGGTGCATTTGAGCCTGCAGGGAGGAGCAGACGGGCGGGGTTTGCACTTTCTGGGATCGTTTCATTTGTTCCAATACACCAGGCGGGCTTACTGTAGTCCAGGGTTGCAAAACTCCGGTCCTCGAGGGCCGGTCTGCGTACTGGTTTTTGTTCCAACCAATCGCCTTGTTTTTCATTTGCTGACAGCTCTATAAATTACAGTGGTTCAAGCCAGTACTTGAGCACAGTAAAATCATTAGGATACACTTGCAGTCTGCAGCTGTAGCCGGTACTCAGATACATGTCAGATGAGATATGATTGACGTCAATTAAATAATTTAGACCTGAAGTTGGCACAAAATCCTGAAACGCATCAAGGCCCCTGCTGTAGTCAAATGCAGAAAAAAATACTGAAATATTTTGTCAACCCAGGTCTGGCCACAACCTTCAGGTGCAAGATCACTTCCTGTGTGTCCGCTTCTCCACCCTCTTCCTCATACCTTCCTCTTCCTCCTTTCCATCTTCGCTTCAACGGTAAACGGACTGCGTTTACAGTACTGTGCAAAAGTCTTCGGCACCTTTACAACATTCTGTACAGATAAGATTATTTCAAAAATAATTCAATGAAAGGTCCTAAATAAACATACAATACATTTTACATTACATTTTAGTAATTTGGCAGAATAGTTAAAAACTGAATCAAATTTTGTGACAACCCTTTGGCGTTAAAACTGCATCACTTCTCTGAGATATAGAACTGCGTTGGCTAAGACAATCAGCAGGGAGGTCGTTCCAAGCATGTTGGAGAACAGTTCTTCTGCAGACTTTGGTTGGCTCCTTGCTTCTGATCTCAGACAGCCTTGATCAAGTTTTCATGTAAAAAGCAATAAATTGCTTACAGGAATATGTTACTTTTTTGAATTAAATACAAAAATGTCACTGTAAAATTAAATCTTTTGGAAAATGAATATTTGGATATCTCACGTGTGTTCTTTTATACTAACACACACAAAAGAATAAACTTGCGTATAATAAAGTCTATTGTGCCTAAGACTTCTGCACAGTTCTGTATGTCACACTTTTATCCAACGTGCTTCACGGTAGGTGCCTCTTAATCGCCCATTCACACACCACACGACTGGCTGCCCTGAAAAGCACCAACCAGCCTGTCGGGATTCAACACACCCAGGGAGAGGGGTATCGACCCGGCACCCCTCCGACTGCCAGACGACTGCTCTTTCCGCCTGAGCCGATGTCACAACCTTAATTTCATTTCCCAGAGTGCACCGCTTCCCTCCCCTTCCCTCGGCGGCTCATCCTCCCTCCTCCCGCCATTTTAGCCGCGCGCGGAAAACGGCAAACAGGCCCGACTCCCGCCGCTGTTCGTCCAGCTGACACAACACCCCCCCCCTCTGCCCCTTTCCCCCTCGCCCCCCGTCCCC
>NC_083760.1:5876170-5905335 GCF_963514075.1 Conger conger | reverse complement strand
TGATGCTTCTCATTCACCCATTCATACACACACTCACACACCAACGGTGATTGGCTGCCATGCAAGTGCCGACCAGCTCGTCAGGAGCATGTTGGGGGGTGGGTGTCTTGCTCAGGGACACTTCAACACAGCCCGGGCGGGGGATCAAACCGGCAACCCTCCGACTGCCAGACGACAGCTCTTACTGCCTGAGCCATGTCGTCCAGCAGTGTTATGTGCATATATTATGTTCATGTGTTGAGTAGTGTTGGATTGTGTATGTTCTTTTATACTGTATGCTCTTCTCTGTGCTTTGGCAGCATATGCTGCTGAATTGAATTTGGTTGAGAAGTGAGGGAGACAGAAACAGAGGGAGGGAGATAAAGAAAGGGAGAGCGAGAGGGAGAGAGAAAGGGAGGGGAGAGAGAGAAAGAGAGAGAGAAGGAGAGAAAAAGGGAGGGAGAGAGAGTGGGAGAAAGAAAGAAAGGGAGAGAGAGGGAGATAGAGGGTGGGAGAGAGAGTGGGAGAGAGAAAGAAAGGGAGAGAGAGGGGGAGAGAGAAAAGGAGAGAGGGAGAGAGGGAGAGAGAGCTGTGTGGAGTAGCTGCTGTCTCTGTGTCTGTCAGCCGTGGAGTAAAGGTCTGGATTTGTGTGACACATCTGAACAAAATCTCCGTCTGAGAACTCCTGTGTGCCTTTATCTCCGGCCCTGGGGGGGGGTCCTCTCTGTGCCTCCATATCTTCCTCCTTCCCTCTCTCCCTCTCTCTCTATCTCTCTCCCTCTCTCCCTCCCTATCTCTCTCTCTTCCCCTCTGTCTACAAACTCCATTCCCTTCTCTCTCTCTCTCTCTCCCCTTCTTTGGGTAACACTTCCCAGAGCAGTTTTTTTCTTTCTCTCTCTCAGGGGGGGAGCGGTGGA
The DNA here is from genome assembly GCF_963514075.1 of Conger conger. Lineage (NCBI taxonomy): Eukaryota > Metazoa > Chordata > Actinopteri > Anguilliformes > Congridae > Conger > Conger conger. The sequence continues at coordinate 5,904,439 of NC_083760.1, read as the reverse complement.
GGTGGAGGAGGACGGGGGGTTCTTGTCAAACCTCACACACGCAGCGCAGATAAGACTGAGAATTAGAAACGTGGGGGGGGCGTCTAGAGCCGGGGGGGGGGGCTCCGTGGAGTTATCTGCTGACAAGTTTTCAGAGAGAGACTTAGAATAAATATAACAGCTACTGCCACCTCTCTGTGCCTCCCCCTCCCACCCCCCCCACCCCACCACACCCTGAGTCACTCCTGACACCTGATTGGACCGCTTCACTTCGCCTCCTATTGTGATGTCACTGGGCGGAGTCAGAGTGTCAGTTAAGGACATCGGCGAATGAGCGCAGAGAAGGACAGAGTGAAAGACAGGCTGCGTACTAAAACTGCATACTATTTAGGATGCCAGAATAGTATGAGTACGTCCATTAAAATCGTGTGAAAAAACTTCCCGGATGTCACACTACAGTAGACACTATGCTGGCACTGGTATCCCATAATGCATTGCGCTAGGTTACAACCCATGCTACCAGGACGTTGGTGTTCGAACACAAGTTCCTTACACAACGTCACATCAGCTAGCTTCAGTCATCAATGCGCACTGTGCCTATGAAATAGTATGTCCGAAAATCCATCATACTTCAGACTGAATGATGGTATACATTTACACTCACCCAGCACTTTATTAGGAACATTTGTACTTTATTACACCTGCTTATTCATGCGATTGTCTAATCAGCCAATTGTGTGGCAGCAGTGCAATGCATACGATCATGTAGATACGGGTCAGGAGCTTAATGTTCACATCAACCATCAGAATGGGGAAAATTTGTGATGACAATGACCGTGGAATGATTGTTGGTGGGCAGACAGGGTGGTGTCAGTATCTCGGAAACTGCTGATCTCCTGGGATTTTCACAAACACTGGTGCAAAAAAATAATAATAATAATAATCCAGTGAGGAGCAGTCGTGCAGTTATGCCTTGTTAATGAGAGACGTCAGAGGAGAAGGGCCAGACTGGTCAAAGCTGACAGGAAGGTGACAGTAACGCAAATAAGCACACATTACAACAGTGGTATGCAGAGGAGCATCTCTGAACACACAACGCATCATAACTCTAAGTGGATAGGCTACAGCAGTAGAAGTCTAAAAAATATGTCTAATAAATACCTAATAATGTGCTTGGTGAGTATACAGTATTTAGTATGTAGTATGTAGTATGTAGTATGCGATTTCGGATGCGGCCAAAGGGACAGCCCCCCACCTCCATACGTTCCCCCGGTTCCTGACCCCTGCCCGGTCCACTAGGCTGGACGCGGTGTCCGGGGGGGTGGAGGCGACTGATCGAATTTGAGGCGCATTAAAAGAAAATGTTAAAATATTAGCCGAGCTTTCGCTCCAGCTTTGAGTCAAACTCCACCCCCCCGGAGCGGAGCTAAAACTGAGCAGCCGTGTCGGTGCGTCTGAGCTGCCTCACAGGGGGCCCCGCGCCCCAGCAGGAGGTCTGGGCCTGAACTGAGATTACGACTTACACAGATATAAATAACAGCATTTTGAGGGTACCTAGTTCCTCCTGGTTTTTTTTGGGGGGTTTTTTTTGGATAGCGGCACGGATGGTGCAGTGGGTAGCACTGCCGCCTCACAGCAAGGAGGTCCTGGGTTCGAATCCCCGTCGGCCGGGGCCTCTCTGTGCGGAGTTTGCATGTTCTCCCCGTGTCTGCGTGGGTTCCCTCCGGGTACTCCGGTTTCCTCCCACAGTCCAAAGACATGCACGTTAGGCCGATTGGAGAGTCTAAATTGCCCGTAGGCATGAGTGTGTGAGTGAATGGTGCGTGTGCCCTGCGATGGACTGGCGACCTGTCCAGGGTGTATTCCTGCCTTTCGCCCAATGTATGCTGGGATAGGCTCCAGCCCCCCTGCGACCCTGATCAGGATAAGCGGGTTCAGATAATGGATGGATGGATGGATGGGTTTTTTTTTGGGAAAAATCGTTAAATCAGCGGCGGCTCAGCCGCCAACCAATCCCGAGGATTTGAGACGCCGAGTTAAAGTCTCCTTTCCTCGGTTTGGGGCAGAGAACGCACGGCGAATGCCATCTGCATATTTACACCGGGCCGGCCATTTTACTCAGCGTGAAATTCTGTCAAAACGCTGATGGGGTATTCTCGGCGATTTTCAGCGCCACGTGCTGAATATTTATCTCTTTTTTTTTTTCGTGTAAACCTTCGCATTTTCATGCCGCTGTGTCTGCCCACCCGCCTTGCCCTTGCCCTTTTCACAGCGACGCTCAGACGCTACGGGCTGTGAAAAATGAACATTTTAATAATCTCGTATAAATCAATACGTGCTGAATCATGCTGCGCGTGTGTGTGTGTGTGGTCTGAAGGTTCACAGACGGGCGTTCTCTAGGAATGCTGTGAATGACCGCGATCAGAACACGGCGGGATGGACAGCGTGAGCCCTGTTGTTCTAATATGTCAAGAGATTTCTTATAGATTTATTGTTTCATATTCGGCATCTCCAATTCCCACCCTGATTTGCGGTCAAATTTGAGAACTATGAACGGTATAAGCGTGATCTGCCAGCCAGCTGAGGAGGGCAGTCGCTCCACTGAAGGGAGAGTCATACACATGCTGAGAGAGCGGGGGTGGAGGAGACCTAATCATACACAGGCACCCAGACGGCCAATAGGGATCGCTCAAGCAATGGACACAGCCAAATGAATCCCTCCCACATGTGCCCAGGGTGACGTGAAGCCCCCCCCCCCCCCCCCGGCAGGGCAGACTGCCGCATTCAGCACGGGCACCGGAGCTACCCATATTCACTCTGAGACCCTGGAGCTCATCATATAGTGTACCTGGCAATAATATTTACGAAATGGTAAATGGTTGGCATTTCTAAAGTGCCTTCACTCATTTATTTCACTCATTCATGCAGCAACGGTGATTGGCGATGCCAGGCACCAACCAGCTCGTCAGGAGCATTAGTGGCCTTGCTCAGGGACACATCGCCACACGCAGGGCGGGAGACTGCCAGACGACTGCTCTTACCGCGCTAGACTGTACTACATAATACATAGCACAGTATAATAGGGTTTATTACTCTGATGTCTGTCATTTCGGAAGAAAAAAAAACCTCAAAGTGCCTGAACTGTGTTTGCTGAATATTACAACCGCAGCAGTCTATGCTGCATATGGAGACTTAGTTTAAATACTGTTAAACACTGTTTTATTTCGCAAATTAGCTCCATTCTGACACTTTGGCGTACGTGTGTAAAATGATTAGTCTCATTTCACTCCAATGGAGGTAAAGAGAATTAGCGTCCCAATTAAAAAATAAATAAATAAAAAATACGACAGTTCTATAGAAATGTGTCTTTTTCAGGTATCTTTTTATAACTTTGCTAAATGTAGTGACAAAATGTAGACTGAATATCAATAGACTTGTATTTCTTTTAGCATTTTAACTCTCTGGTTGCCTTCAAATTTTGCATATACAGGGCGGCTTGTAGCGTAGTAGTTAAGGTGCATGACTGGGACCCACAAGGTCGGTGGTTCAATCCCCGGTGTAGCCACAATGAGATCCGCACAGCCGTTGGGCCCTTGAGCAAGGCCCTTAACCCTGCATTGCTCCAGGGGAGGATTGTTCTCCTGCTTAGTCTAATCAACTGTACGTCGCTCTGGGTAAGAGCATCTGTCAAATGCCATTAATGTACTGTACTGTAATGAACCCCGTGTACACAGGGTTTGGAAATAGTCCACCATCGCCAGTCCTACAGTGATAAAGTCTCTTCGCTGCATTTTGAACCTCTCAGTCAATATTTTTATGTAGAAACAACCTGCCACTCATCAGTGAATCAGTGAATAACTGTTTTCCTACTTCAGAGTCCAGAGAGACTATATTTTTTTCAGTCGACGGCACTCGTTTTCACTGCGAAACACATAATTGATTTTTTTTTCTGTAATAGATGTGTGGCACTTAACTTTGATTTATAACTTATGATTTTGGAACCGCAGAGCTGAAAAAGACTTGCAAGACAATCGTTGTACGCTGATGTGAACCACTTTTATATAAAAAGTGGATGAAGAGATCAGATTTCAGGATGAAATATATATTTGTGGGTTTTTCCACTGCTGTTAATTTCGGAATGGGGGTACACAAAGTTTAATTTAAAATAAAAGGTGTATATTCAACATTACAGTACAAATATAAGTATAAACACAGACTGAGGTCCATAGGCATTTGGACGGTAACGGGATTTTAAAGGGCTGTTATTCCTAGACAGATTACTGTATGGATGTATATACCTTCAAATTAATACTGACAGTCCACACTTTTTTTAATCCATATGGGGTGACCCACTTAGGAGTTAAAGCCCTTTAAAATTGTGTCACTCCTCAAATACTTACAGACCGTGCTGTATACTAATATCATCAAATTATGTTATATTCATTACTCAAGAGTATTATCAGATTATATGACATCACACTGTCTGGAGTCGGTAGGATGTTTTTACACCGCAACTGTAAGTGGCCTGGTTATCACATATTATATTATAGAAGGGTTATCACATATTCTCTCTGTCATTGTGGTGCTTAACACAGATACATGCGGTGATATTCTCATGAAAGTTGCTTTGGACAAGAACGGCTGCTAACTGAGTTTGTGTCGTGCTGCGTTACTCTTAAAGGCGGGGGGGGGGGGGGGGGGATCTTCAGCTCTCCGTTCTGCAAGTTTATCTGTGCCTGTTTGCCCGTTTATTGTGGTGCAAAGACGGAGGATGTGTTAAAACAAGTCAGGATCTGTCTCATGCCGAGATGCAGGATGTGTTAAAAAAAAACAAAACAGTGAGGATCTGGCTCAAAGATGCAGGATGTGTTAAAAACTGTGAGGATCTGGCTCAAAGATGCAGGATGTGTTAAAAACTGTGAGGATCTGGCTCAAAGATGCAGGATGTGTTAAAACCAGTGAGGATCTGGCTCAAAGATGCAGGATGTGTTAAAAACAGTGCGGATCTGGCTCAAAGATGCAGGATACCATCTCCCCCCTGGCCCCCATCTCTCACCCTTTCTCCCTCTCTCTCTTCTCCCTCTCTCTCTCTCTCTCTCTCTTTCCCTTTCTCTCTGAGATGAAGAGGGAGCCACACGGACGTGTGGTTTGTTAGTTCCGTTGTCAGGGGAAACCGCGGTTTGGTTGGCCTTTGCATACAAAGGGCCCGATACACACACACGCACACGCACACACAGACACACCAGCACACATGCACACACACACACACACACACATACACACACACACACACACTCTCACATGCACACACACCAGCACTCACATAGGCACGCACACACACACACACACACACACACACACCAGCACGCACACATACACACACCAGCACGCACACACACACACACACACACACACCAGCACGCCGCTGTCAGAACAGCCTGGAGACCTTCAGCACACAAGCACATTCATACACACACTCACACACTCACATACTCACACTCATGCACACACACGCAGCATGCACACATATACACACACGCAATACATACTGTACACACATATACACACATGCACACACACACACACACATATGCACACATACACCCACAGATACACAGTGCACACACACACACACACACACGCACACACACACACCACGCACACACAGTGCTTTTCTGAACCCACAGCCCACTTGCAGTGCTGTAGCTCCACCCCTTATTTAGTACAGCACATTGTCAGCTTTGTAAAAATAAATCTATTGTTGCATCACATTACATTAGTTTAATTTTTCGTTCCTTGGTGTTTTGATTTAACTTTATTAGTCACAGAGTCTTGAACGCTTGCAGCACTCAACTGCTGATGCACGCTTTCCATTTTCAGATCAAACACAAAAGGGAGTCCAAGTTTATTTATTTTACTTTACCACACATGCAAAAGATTAACCCTTCCATTCCACTTAAAAATGGGAAAATAGTATTAATATTTCATTTAAAAAATAGGCCAGTTCTAAAGAAACGCGTATAATATGTAATGGAATGCTCTTTAATGTCAAAGCAACTACATGGTCACTCTAAGTACTGTGTTTAGACTAACTGTAGTGACCGTCCAATAGAAACTGTGTTCAGACTAACTGCTCTGAACGTCCAATAGAAACTGTGTTTAGACTAACTGTAGTGAACGTCCAATAGAAACTGTGTCTAGACTAATTGCCCCAAATGTCCAATAGAAACTGTGTCTAGACTAGCTGTAGTGAACGTCCACTAGAAACTGTGTTTAGACTAACTGCTCTAAACATCCAATAGAAACTGTGTCTAGACTAGCTGTAGTGAACGTCCAAAAGAAACTGTGCTCACACTAACTCCTTTTATACACATCTCCAGCACTATTGTATCGTATTTTATTTTTCTCGGGGGCGGGGGGGGGGGGGTGGATTCACGCAACACTTGATTACATCTCTACCCCCATGGTGCGCCCCATGTAATACACCCTCATCAGGCTGAGGCTTGATCTGCGATTTTAAAAAGGAGAGGTAATGATCGCGGCTATTTCCGCTGCTGTATTGAGACCGGGCTTATGCCTCCAGGCAGTGGACTGTCTGTGCGCGTTGGATATGATAGCACAGATTCAGTCCTCTGCCATCACTCTGACATATGTCAGATTGCAACTTTAAATGGCTCTGAAATTATAGAGCCGGTGCTTTGGTGATTACGGGAAATTGGGCTCTGATCAATGTTATTTTTCTTTCTGGACGCGCAGCCTTGTTCCACCGCAGTTAGGAAATTTGTGCTTGTAGACCATCGCGTATCCGAGCTTCATAAACCTCGGCTTGACACGAAGGGAGTTATCGATGCACTGCGGACCTTTGTTATAAACATTAGACCAGAATTGGAAAAAATATGAATTCAGAAAACTCGCTGGACTTCATCCGGAAGAGAATATGTGGCGCTCTGACATTTGCAACTAAACATAATGCCTTTCAGGAAATGTGTTTTTGTGTTTTCAGAGCATAAATTACTATGGTATATCCAAGCTTCATAAACTTTGGCTTGACAGGAAGAGAGCTACTGACGTGCTGCATACAAAGAAAACTAACTGGAGTCCGTCCAGACAAAAATGTCTGGTGCGCTGCCATTTGCAACTGAACACACTGTGTCTTTGTATTTTCAAAATGGAGAATTATGTTATATTTTAATCGTGATACTTAAAAAAAAAAAAAAATCCCATCTCTGAATGGAAGTTTTGGTCATGTAGGTGCATGTAACCTGTCTGAATGCAAACTGACCTTGCTTGAGGATTTAGTTTCTGGTGATACAAAAAAAAAAGAAAAAAGAAAGTATTTTACTTCTGAACGTTTTTTTTTTTCCCTCCGTCTGTGAATGGCAGCTTTTGTCCTGTACAGTACGTTCCTGCGACCTGCGTGAATGGCGACTGAACTTGGCGGAGGGTTTCGGGAGAGACGGTGCTTTGAACCCGAACAGACACACTCCCACGGCCGGTCGGGCGCGAATAAAAGGCTTTTATCCGCGGAACTGAGAGCCGGGGCGGTGGACACGCGAGGGTTCGAGACTCCGTCTGTGGAGGGCCCGGTGCGGGGGGAGGGAGGGGGGGGGGGGGTTTACGGGAGCTACGCTACGGGTGAGGAACGGGGAGCGTGGGGGAGGGTTGGGACAGGGCCGGGCGGTCAGGAGAAGAAAGGTAGCTGACATGGAAGAGGAGGTGGAAGTGAGCCGTGGATTTAAGTCCTCCGGAGGAGAGCTAATCGCGTGGCGGCTGGGGGGGAGTGGAGATGAGGTGGGAGGTGGAGGGGGGCACAGTAAATTCAGAGGGGGGAGTGGGGGGGGGGGACAGTTGAAGCCGTTACGCTGGACGGTTGAAGACGCTCCACTCTTCCGTGTCGCTAACTCTCCTCACTCATCACTTCCCCTCCCAGATCCCCCCCCCCCCCCCCCCCCCGATCCTTCCCCTCATGTCCCCCCCTCCCCCACTATTCTCCATTCTGCCTCCCCTGGGTTGTCTAAGCAGGTGTTAGCTGAGATTTCTATTCCAGGGGGTAATTCTGCAGTTTTTTATTTTTTTGGGGGGTTTTTTTCGGGTCCTACAGGCACCAGAGCTGTGAATTATCCTGACGGTGCGAATCTCGGGCTCAGGCTGAAATCTCCCGCTGTTCCACTCTCTGCCCAAAGGGAGTGGAAGATGTCTCCTCCTGCCAGCTCAGCAGCACCGCCCTGCCCCCCTCACCACCCCCTCCACACTGGGCCTCACCACCCCCTCCACACTGGGCCTCACCACCCCCTCCACACTGGCCCCACCACCCCCTCCACACTGGCCAACACCCTCTCCACACTGGGCCTCACCACCCCCTCCACACTGGCCAACACCCCCTCCACACTGGGCCTCACCACCCCCTCCACACTGGGCCTCACCACCCCCTCCACACTGGGCCCCACCACCCCCTCCACACTGGGCCCCACCACCCCCTCCACACTGGCCAACACCCCCTCCACACTGGGCTCACCACCCCCTCCACACTGGCCCCACCACCCCCTCCACACTGGCCCCACCACCCCCTCCACACTGGCCCCACCACCCCCTCCACACTGGGCTCACCACCCCCTCCACACTGGCCAACACCCTCTCCACACTGGGCTCACCACCCCCTCCCCACTGGCCCCACCACCCCCTCCACACTGGCCAACACTCTCTCCACACTGGGCCCCAACACCCCCTCCACACTGGCCCCAACACCCCCTCCACACTGGCCAACACCCTCTCCACACTGGCCCCACCACCCCCTCCCCACTGGCCCCACCACCCCCTCCACACTGGCCAACACCCCCTCCACACTGGCCAACACCCCCTCCACACTGGGCCTCACCACCCCCTCCACACTGGGCCTCACCACCCCCTCCACACTGGCCAACACCCTCTCCACACTGGGCTCACCACCCCCTCCACACTGGCCCCACCACCCCCTCCACACTGGCCCCACCACCCCCTCCACACTGGCCAACACCCTCTCCACACTGGGCTCACCACCCCCTCCACACTGGGCCTCACCACCCCCTCCACACTGGGCCCCACCACCCCCTCCACACTGGGCCCCACCACCCCCTCCACACCGGGCCTCACCACCCCCTCCACACTGGGCCTCACCACCCCCTCCACACCGGGCCCCACCACCCCCTCCACACCGGGCCCTGTCCTCCCACACCCTGCTCTGGGGTCTGGAGGGTCCAGAAGTGCCGCCCGTTTGAGTGGGGCTACAGCTGATTGGGAGGGAGGGCCTATAAGCCATTTAGGTGGAGCTATGGCTGATTGGGAGGAGCTAGGGTCATGTGGGTGTAACTATGGCTTGTTGGGTGGAGCTGGGGTCTTTTGGGTGGAGCTACGGATGGTTGAGAGGAGCTACGGACATTTGGGTGGAGCTCAAGCTGATTGGCCATTTGGGTGGTGCTACCATGGGTTGGGAGGAGCTAGAGCAATGCGGGTGGAGCTTTAGCTGGTTGGGAAGAGCTATGGACATTTGGATGCAGCTGAAGCTAATTGGTTGGAGCAATGGCCATTTGGGTGGAGTCTGAATGGTTTGGAGAGAGCTAGAGGTCTTTGGGTGGAGGTGCCATTTGGAAAGAGTTTGAGCCCTTTTTGGCTGCATCAGGTTTCAAGTGTTGAAATTGTACTTCCCTCTAGTGTCTTTCAGCGCACTTATCCCTGGTTATGGGTATGCACTTTGTTGTACGTCGCTCTGGATGAGAGCGTCCGCCAAATGCCATTAATGTAATGCGTCTTCCGCAGTAATGGCCGATTTCTGTGTTTCATTCTTAATGAAATACTGCAGCATCTCCTCGACGTCCGCAGTGTCTTGTAAACCAGCCCCTGCTGCCGAGTCCCATTGTCACTGGCACCCCTCTCAGAGCTGCCATCCTGAATGCTCTCATTACCACCCTAATTTGGGGCCCGCCTGTAGCGTAGTGGTTAAGGTAAATGACTGGGATACCCAAGGTCGGTGGTTCTAATCCCGGTGTAGCCACAATAAGATCCGCACAGCCGTTGGGCCCTTGAGCAAGGCCCTTAACCCTGCATTGCTCCAGGGGATGATTGTCTCCTGCTTAGTCTAATCAACTGTACGTCGCTCTGGATAAGAGTGTCTGCCAAATGCCAATAATGTAATGTAATCTAATTTGGTACGCCTCCTTCTTCTAATTAGCAGCTGTCGACTCATACATTGATACACTTCTATATATAAAGTGAATTTTGTATATACCTCTGTATATTTGAATCACAGAACAGTACTGGACAATACTGCCTTGCGGTCTCAGGACTTTTTCATGCCTTCCGTTCCCAAGTGCCCGTTCACCATGAGACTAGAGAAAGGGCGTTCACTGCATGTGTTCTGCACCTTCAACCAAGTTGCGAAATGACTTACAGCTTAATGTTTTGATTTCGCTGAACGCTTTTAAACCCACGATGAAGGAACTGGAGGCGAAATCGATAGGATGCCGGTGTTTAAAGAGAATGTTTGATGCGTTGCTTTTACTGCACTTGTTTGTTGTTGGTTGTTTTATATTGTAGTGATAATTCTTTGTTGTACTTTGTTTTGTCTTATTTGCAAAAACGCCCTTTGTCACTGCCTGTCTCGGCCAGGGCTCCCTTGAAACCCCTGGTTAAAATAAAGATTAGATTTCAGTGAGGTGTGCTTTCTTAGGAGTTACCTACAGGACGGTAAATGGTAAAATGGTAAATGGTTGGCATTTATATAGCACCTTTATCCAAAGCGCTGTACAACTGATGCTTCTCATTCACCCATTCATACACACACTCACACACCAACGGTGATTAGCTGCCATGCAAGGTGCTGACCAGCTCATCAGGAGCATTTGGGGGTTAGGTGTCTTGCTCAGGGACACTTCAACACAGCCCGGGCGGGGGATCAAACCAGGAACCCTCCGACTGCCAGATGACTGCTCTTACTGCCTGAGCCATGTCGCCCCCACAGGGGACAGTAGATCTCCAGGAACAGGGTTGGGCAGCCCTGCTCTAGCTGTTGAATGAGGTGTGCTGTGTTAGGTTTGGAGTGAAAACCTACAGGATGGTGGATCTCCAGGAGAAGGGTTAGGAACCACAGACTAAAGAGTTTGCCACATTGCAAGGGCAGGGGGCCCTTGCGAACAGCATATGGAGCTGATCCCCAAAAGAACAAACGCTAAGTTTGTCCCGAAATAATTTGTGAATGTCACCTTTGTCTTAGGAGCCCCATTACCAGGACAGTAGGGGTGTTAGGAACATGGGGTCTCAGGAGAACGAGGCACAGATTAATTTCAGGCAGTGGCTTTCTGGATAAGGGGTAATCACGAAGGAACCATTTTGAATAAAATGTGTGTAATTGGAGCAAGCCCAGCTAAAGATCAAAGGTTTAAAGAACATTTGTGTGTATGTGTGTGCGCGTGTGTGTGTGTGTGTGTGCCCATTTTCTTCTGCTGGCCTGGCAATAGGTGTTAATATCCTCCCACAGTAAGAGTTAAAAATGAAGAAAAAAAAACTATCTCTGCAAACAAAAAGCCCGGCTTTATTATTTTTGGAGTGGGGAGATGGTGACGGCTGTGGGTTTTCTTTCTCTTTTTTTTTAAGTCTTCTTTCTTTCTTCAGCGTGGCTCAGCGGCGTTCCCCTTGAGGCGAGGGCTCTCGCAGCGCTCTGGGAGTTCCGGAATACTCCGGGGATTCTAATGGGAACGGGAACGCCGGCGGGAACGTCTCCGGCGGGCCGCGTTTCGGCCGGCGTGGAAAAAAACAGTGAACGCTTTGTTTTTCGGCGGTCCGAGGCTGTCCCACACCCCCCCCGCCCCCCCGCCCCAACATCGCTGTTTGAGCCTTCCCTCAGATAAACCGCCCCCCCCCCAGGGTCCTCTGTTTGGATTGGCAGAGTTTGCGGCCTTTGAGGGACATGGGGGGGGGGGGGGGGGGGTTCCTGACCGTGGCGGTTGATCGGAGCTTCTCGCTATTGGGGTTTTCCTTCCCCCCCCCAACAGGCTGTGTGTGTCTTTATCACAGCCAGAGAGTGGTAGCATTAGTTAGAATACAGTTTATTAATGAACGAACGATAAAGCCTTTTTATCTGCGCGCGTGAAGCTTTAAGAACCGCACTGTAATAACCACACTGTGGCGATAACTACACTGTACGACAATAATTGCAAACTTTACAAAACATAATTTCCGCGGTGTAAGTAGATGACCAGGCGCCGGACGGGTGCTAAGTGTTTTAGTAACGACAGTCTCAGTCATTTTCAGTTTTCATAATAGTTTCGGAATTATTTTTAATTTTGGGAATACCGGGGCCTCGCACAAGTCTTAAGTAGTCGAAAGGAACGCAATTACAAAATGGAAATGAAACAGAAAATTAAGAAGTAGAGGGGTTCTGCCTGCCGACAAACTCAATCAACCCTATCTCTGTATCCAACTGTTCGCAGTCGCTGTGGCAGTTGCAAAAAATAATTATTAAAGCGCTAATATTTTTTCAGCGAAATTGCACGATTATCTAATGCATTTTTTATTCGCCCGTTTCTTTGCATAATTGAAAGAAAAAAAAAACCGGGTGGTAAAATGGATGCTAGAACCTGGATTACATCCGCAGCGTTTACGGTTACTGAGGGACTGACGCACGTGTGTACAGATGGATTGCGAAGCGCGTTGTACAGTAGGCCAGTGGGGCTTGCGGGACAGCCGGATGTGTTGTTGTGTGGTTTATGGGATGGAAGTAACAGTTTAACTAGCTTATCGATTTCCGCACGCTAAGGGGGATTAGGCATCGGTCCAAGAGTGTTAAAAAAAGGAGTGGAGGGAGCGGGGGCGGGGCGGGTGGGGAACTTAGAGAGGGGGGCCCCAGGGGCAACATTTTGGCTCTGTTTCTGCGCGGAGCGCGGCGTTCGACGTTGAAGATCTGTGCCAAGCTGCCGAGGCGCGGCTACAACCGAAGACGCCGCCTCTCTGAGCTGCAGTATCGACCGGCGTGCCAGGAGGGAGTCGGACGGGTGGGAAAGGGGGAAAAACGCCGTGTTCGGTACACACGCTAACGCACCCCCGTTACTGTTGGGCTTTGGCAACCACTCATGGAGCTAGTCCCGCTTCTAACTGCGCGACTGACAGGGTGCAGGAACCTCCTCCGGAGGGAGGAAAACACAACCGGCATTTTGTTATAATTACAATGACTTATTTAATTTCACGTGGCAGTTATTATTTTCTCTAAGGGGCGCGAGTGGGTAGGTTTTGAAATGAATGAGTAAAATATATCGTAACGTTATTTCCCTGCTGAATTATCCAGGTCGTAGGAAAGCATCTGTTTCTTACATCTGGGCATCCTGAGATGTTGGCTCCGGCATGTTTGTGTTCCTACAACTGGGACTGCACAACAGGCTTCAAACAGATTTTTCAGCGCGGAAATCTGCCCGACTATGCAAGCCACATAAAAAGAGCGCTAAACTGCGTTCTGCAGTATTTACACACACACTCATGCATACACACACGCACACATAAACAAACAAACATACACATACACAAACACACACAGGTTTTCCCAAAAATCTAAGGTTACAGCGAGCATATTAAAGTTTTATGTTCAGCTTTGTGGGGACCTGCATTTTTGACCCCAATCCTCGAAGTCCCCATTTTATTAGTGTACAGTCAGTTCAGTGTCCCCATTAAAATTGTAAAATACACACACACACACACACACACACACACCCAAACTTTTCTCCTGCACGGAGCCTCTCTCCACAGCCGTTAGCAGGGCTTTAGCGTATGTGGTTATTATAGGTATCGCTGTAGCATGTTAGCAGGGCTGTAGCATCCACACCAGTGATAGGCAATGCTTCAGCAGGTTACTGGTGCTGTAGCATCCACACCAGTGATAGGCAATGCTTCAGCAGGTTACTAGTGCTGTAGCATCCACACCAATGATAGGCAGTACTTTAGCGGGCTAGCAGTGCTGTAGCATCCACACCAGTGATAGGCAGTGCTTTAGCAGGTTACTGGTGTTGTAGCATCCACACCAGTGATAGGCAGTGCTTTAGCAGGTTACTGGTGCTGTAGCATCCACACCAGTGATAGGCAGTGCTTTAGCGGGTTAGCAGTGCTGTAGCATCCACACCAGTGATAGGCAGTGCTTTAGCGGGTTAGCAGTGCTGTAGCATCCACACCAGTGATAGGCAGTGCTTTAGCGGGTTAGCGGGGGTCTAGCATGTATGTCTGCGATAGGCGGGAGGGAGCTGGGTGTCAGCAGAAGGGCCCAGGCGCGTGGGGGGGGGGGGGTGGTTGAACAGGAGAGGGGCCCAGGCTCGTGGGGGGGGTTGAACAGGAGAGGGGCCGGGCAGAGTTAATGGGATCAGGTGGAGAAGAAAGGGGGATGTATCTGCCGGTTAATGTTTAATCCCCTCTCTGCCCCGGGGCCCCCACCACCTGATAATCCCGGGGCCAGCACGCCTGCCCCCCCCCCCCCCCCCTCTCCCCATCGCCAAGGTGTCCCAGGGACAGAGTGTCTGTAAATATTTAATTGGCTGCGGCAGGCGGGTGTTAATTATGCGAGATGCTCGCGCCCCGTTCCCTCCTCCCCTGCCCTCCTTCCTCTCTTCCCCCTCTCCTCCGTTCTCCTCTTCCCTCCCTTCTTTCCACATCACTCCCTTCCTCCTCCTTCGCTCCTTTCTCTCATCTCTCTCCTCCGTTTCTCTCCATCACGTCATCCATTTCTCTCTCCTTTCGCCCGCTTGGTTCTTCCCCTCTCCCTCTCTCCTTCTCTTATCCCTCTGTTTTTCTTTCCGTTCTCTCTAACCCCTCTTTCTCTCCCCCTTCTCTCTGTCTCTCTGCCACGTTGTGCTTTTGCCCTCCCTCCCTATCCCTCTCTATCTCCCTCTATCTGCCTCCCTCTCTCCCTCTCTCAGCCTCTCTCCCTCCCTCTCTCTCTCTCCCTCTCTCCACCTCTCTCCCTCCCTCTCTCTCCCTCTCTCCCTCTCTCTTGCCCTCTCTCAGCCTCTCTCCTTCCCTCTCTCTCTCTCTCTCCCTCTCTCCACCTCTCTCCCTCTCTCAGCCTCCCTCCCTCCCTCTCTCCCTCCCTCTCTCTCTCTCTCCCTCTCTCCGGCTCTCTTCCCTGTCCTTACACATCAGCGGACGGATAATTGTCGCGATCCGTTCTTCCTCCCCCCCCCTTCATCGGACTGCCGCGTCCCCTGTAATGATTTATGTTTATTTGATGGTCAAGGGCGCCGGGCCCAAAGACGCACAGCGACAGGGGGCCCAAAGACGCACAGCGACAGGGGGGAGGAGCAGCCCTGTAGGTGGGGGGGCGGGAGAGGGGGGGCCACAGCGTTGCAGCCCAATAGGGCCTGTAGTTAAACAACAACGGGCCCGGGAGCGACTTCAATTACAAGCGAGAGCCTGGAAAAGAGAGGAAACGGGACTTCACAGGAATGTCACCACGGGGCCGGCAAAATGGCCCCGAGCATCGCGCGGAGAGTCAGAAAGGAAAGCTTTATCCGAACGCATAATGCGCCATTCACTGGGACCGCCTGGGTCAGGGAGGGCCGGGGTGTGGGCCGGCGGGAGAGAGGAGCCTTGTGTCGGGGCATAGGACGGGGTCCAAGGTCAGCCGCTCCGGAGGGCACGGGTAACGGACCCGGAGGCAGAGGGGAGCCACCCAATCCCAACACAGCTGGGAAGGATTCGGGAATGAGCACGGAAGGAATGTCGGGGTGCGTGCGGAATCGGCGTATGGAATCGTTTTTTGGGGAAAAAGGGCCTTTCAGTGTTCCTGCCAGTGCCACGGGGACCACCCTCAAAATGATCTTTCATCCCGAGATGGCGTTCCGTGAGCGATCCGCGCTTCCGGAAGCTTCTGTCGACTCGTGAGTCACGCCGCGCGGGAGCGCTGAGACCACGCTGTGCGTGGCCCGCGGCGGGGAGTGTTTAAAATAAAATTTCAAACACGTTTCAAACGCATCGAAATCAGCACACGCGAAGCGCGTGGGCACGCATTTGAAGTCTGAATTTGCATTTGCATTTGCATTTGAGCGCCCCGCACGCCTCACAAGCTGGTCCCCCGCTGCTCTCCGCGTTGGGTTCAAACCTCCACCTGCGAAGCAGCCAGCGCCTCAAGTTATTCCATTGCTCATTTTAAGGTTTTTTGGAGCGTTGTATTGTTGTGGCGAAAAAACACAAACACAACCCCTGTTCCTGGATCTACTGTTTTCGCTCCATACCCTAACAAATCACGCTTCATTCGAGAGCTCGAGATCTCGTTGAGCTGCTAATTAGGAGAACCAGGTGTGCCAAATTAGGGTAGAAATAAAAAGCTAAAAACCTGCGGGGAAAGCTGAGTGTGAAGCCTCACATCGCGATAATGGGGTAGAATTTGAAATGGGTGACAATTTGATCGCACCTGATCTTTAAACTGATTGGTTATCGCGCCGTGTTCCCTGCCTCTCCTCGCCAGCCTTCCCAGCATGCCTTGCGGACGCGAGGAATTGGCTCTCGTTGAAAATGATCGGGGGGGGGGGGGATGGGCGATGTCATTGGCCGAGAAATTGGCTTCTTGTCGGAGGATTCACCCTTCAAGCTTCCGCTCCCTCCCCCCCTCTCTCTCCCTCCTTCCCTCCCTCCCTCCCTTCCTCCCTCTGTTTCAGCCCCCCTCTCATTAATGCTGAAGGGTGGCGGATGTGCGCTGTCACTGGAGCAGGTGTTACCATGCCTCCCCCCCCCCCCCCCCCACCGCCCGCCATCCAGGGGGGGGGGGCGGAGGAGAACAGACACCTCCACACTTTCCGAGGGGAGGAGAGGGAAGGGTTCTCTGAGCCGTACGTCAAACACACCCGCATCGCCCCCTCCGCCACCGACCTCACGGGCGGTGTGGAAAAGCCTCCGTTCATTCCTTTATTGAGCGAAATACGTCAGGTACACCTGCCCCCCCCCCGGGAGGTCGCTGCGCCTCACGCCTCGCTCCCCTCCCACCGCGGGACGGGGGTGACGGTGGGGAGAGAGGGGGGCTGAACGTCAGCCCGGGCTCGGCTGAGGTGCGAGGCCGGGAATAGAATTAGGAGGGTGAGAACTGAGGTGTGAAAATGGGAATTGGAAGAGGGAATAGGGAATAGATCCCTCCGAATCGTAACCTTCGGTGTCGTTTTTTTTTGGGGGCGCCGGTGGGGGGGAGGGGGGGGCCTTGTGCATATATCACACTCGCGCGGGGGGGGGGGGGGCGTCGTCGGCTGTTCCCCGTTCCCCGTTCCCGCGACGGTGAAGATAAAACAGGGCAACGCGCAGGAGAAACACAGCGAACGATGAGTAAGAATGTAAAAAAGCTGCCACTCGCGCGCACGGTGCGCCGGGCGGAGATCCTCCAGGCATTGGCTGGCAATCGACACCTGCCTGTTTCCGGAGGGGCTCCGCAGACAGTTGCGGCCGATGAGGGAGATGATGACATCGTTGGGAATTAAGCTCGGCGTCGGCGCTCGAACCCGACGGGAAAAGGCTGTTAATGTGCGTCCGTTACGCTGCGAAAGAAAACCCGTGGACACGTTAATACGTCGCAGAACAGTGCTCTGCATTATATCCAAAACTGCAGGCATTGCTCCGAGCAATGCAAGTGCATTATGGGAAACAGAGCGGAATTCAACCATGGGTTACGTAGTGGTGTAGTAGTGAGCACTGCAATGGGGCGACATGGCTCAGGCGGTAAGAGCAGTCGTCTCATTGGCTCAGGCGGTAAGAGCAGTAAGAGCAGTCGTCTCATTGGCTCAGGCAGTAAGAGCAGTCGTCTCATTGGCTCAAGCGGTAAGAGCAGTAAGAGCAGTCGTCTCATTGGCTCAGGCAGTAAGAGCAGTCATCTCATTGGCTCAGGCAGTAAGAGCAGTAAGAGCAGTGGTCTCATTGGCTCAGGTGGTAAGAGCAGTCGTCTGGCAGTCGGAGGGTTGCAGGTTTGATCCCCCGACCGGGCTGTGTTGAAGTGTCCAGGGAGAGAGGGAGAGCAACACACCTAACCCCCAAATGCTCCTGACGAGCTGGTCGGCGCCTTGCATGGCAGCCAATCGCCGTCGGTGTGTGAGTGTGTGTATGAATGGGTGAATGAGAAGCATCAATTGTACAGCGCTTTGGATAAAGGCGCTATATAAATGCCAACCATTTATCATTTCTTGCCTCACCAGAAGGAGGTTCTGGGTTTGAAGCCGGCCAGGTCCTCTCTGTGTGGGGCTTGTGGGGAGTCCCCGTGTCGGCGTGGGTCTACTCCGGGTTCTCCGGGTTCTCCGGGTTCTCCGGTTTCCTCCCACACTCAAAGACATTCATGTCAGGCCAGGTTGCCCTTCACCAAGGCACCGGCCTCAGAACTGGAGCTGGTCTCTGGCTGCTGCACTGCTCCTAAGCAATAAGGATGAATCAACTGTAGAGGACAAATTAAAAATGATTTGTCGTTTAGCTTTCTTTGAAGGGCATTGTCCAAAATATTATCGAATATGTGTCCTTGTGTCGCACGTGTAGATGCAGACCTTCTGCAAATCACGAGGCCTAAATTTCGAATGCGCAAATTTATGAAACAATGGAAGTATCATAAAATGCTGAGATTACATGGCACCCCTTATATTTTATTCATAGACGTAGACTTCATTTCAATTTATTTTAAGGCTAAAACTGTAATGTAATGTATTTGCGGCCACTGCCCAGAGATAAAATTTCCTGGTTTTATGAGATTCAAATCTTATGAAAGCACTTGGAAGTGGGCACAAAATAAAGAACATCATTGCTGGAGATTAATTTCAGTCAGCGCGGCCGAGATGTTGCCTTTCAAGGTTTTAAGACCTGAAGCGCTCCTGATTGCGGGGATTAGACCATTTAAAAGATTGTTAAGGCTGTGAGGTTTATGGATCGTCGTTGCAGAACTTTTCTGCTCTCGTTGGCCGATGTTTTATTTAACGATTTGGCACCGAGCCGAGCTGTGATTCAATTTACTTGAAGGTGCGCTGTAATATAAATATTTTTGAATATATTTCAAAAGGGCTGTTATAATATGTGACTCTGAACCAATTAGACGCCGAAAGGCCAATTAATCAATCACTTCAAATAGTGTAAAATTCCGGAGGAGCCTTTGTTGCGAATGCTACGTAGCATTGATCTCTGTAATGAAAAAATTAAATAAAATAAAAAATTAGTTGTATATTAAGCTGTGCACCGTGTATAACTGAGACACTAATATATGCTCATTGGCCATTTTATCACATTTAAGTTTAAGTCACTTTATTGACCCTGTGGGGTAATTTGTCCTCTGAATTTGACCCATCCTAGTTCCTTAGGGGCAGTGGGCAGCCACAGTGCAGCGCCCGGGGACCAGCTCCAGTTCTGAGGCCAGTGCCTTGGTCAAGGGCAACGGCAGGAGTGTACCTAACCTGACATGCATGACTTGTAATAGGTGCATCTGTTCGTTAATGCGAATACCCTGCTCCTCCAAACAGTGAAACACGTGGCTGCAAGAATGGAGACATTTCTGAGGAGGTCTAGTTGTTGTTCGACCAAACCTTAGGATGGGCAAGCCTCGTGATCTAAGTGACGTTGACCATGTATTCCCTAGATGTGCTGTGTTCCAGCATCTAAGCAGCTGCCTTCCTGACATTTTCATGTGTTAACCTTACGGAGAATGTTGACATAAACAAAAACAAAAAAACATGCGGTGAGCAGCAGTTCTGAGGGAGAGAAACACCTAATTAATTCCAGAGGTCAGAGGAGAACGGGCAGGCTCGTTCGACCCGAGAGAAAGGCCACGAATATGCAAATAGCAGCTGTGCTCGACAGTGCCGTGCAGAAGAGCATCTCTGAACACGCGACGCGTAGAACCGTGAAGAGGACGGGCTCAGGCAGTGTGGCGGGTTTCTGTCGGCTAAGAACAGGAAGATGAGGCTACAGCGGGCGTGCGATCGGCAAAAAATGTCCGACTGAAGACCGGAAAAAATGTTGTCTGTGTAACGAGTTAGAGATAGGCCCGAGTCTGAGGTGGGACTTCAACCCCGGCCTCTCACTCGGCCAAAGATTTTCGATAGACGAACGCATTTGCATTACATTATTGGCATTTGGCAGACGCTCTTATCCAGAGCGACGTACAGTTGATTAGACTAAGCAGGAGACAATCCTCCCCTGGAGCAATGCAGGGTTAAGGGCCTTGCTCAAGGGCTCAACGACTGTGCGGATCTTATTGTGGCCACACCGGGATTAGAACCACCGACCTTGCGCGTCCCAGTCATTTAACCTTAACCACTATGCTACAGGCCGCGTTACCTGTCGGCTAAAGACGAAATCACCCCTGGTCCGAGGTCAACGGCGTATTATTTGAATTTTGACAGTTACGCCATCGAGGAGCGTTGCCAGTTACCCCCGCTACGCCTGTCGTGACGAATTCCGATTTCCGCCGTACCATGCAGATAGTCCGGTCAGGATCCCGCGTGAACCGCATGAATCACGGATCTGTCCCGCCTCGCTGTGTCAACATCGCGGGCTGGCGGTGGTGGCGACGGCGGTGGTGTCACAGTGTTCTTGGCACACATCAATCCCCTTAACACCGAATGAGTGTCATTTGAATTCCACAGCGCGCACGTTATCCAATCCCTTTACGGCCGCAGATCTATGCTTTCGCAAATAGACACCTCTGGCGGGATAATGCGCCATGTCGCGCGGCATCCATCATCTCCGGCGGCTTCCGCGCGGACAGGACCACGTCTCCAGCTCACCGCAGTGGCCCGCACCGGCCCCGGATCTCCGTCAGATAGCGCAGCAGCGCAGGGGCCGAGCTGGAAAAGGCAGGTTCTCAGCATAAACGCGCGGCTGGAAATCTGCAAGAACCGCGTGATGCTATCGAGTCAGCACGGAAAAAGAAAAAAACAATCCCGAAGGAATGTTTCGAGCACCTTGCTGAATCGACCGCGTGAAGAATGCAGGCTGTTCTGGCAGACGCGTACGCCTGGCCAATGAAGTGGTCAGTAAGTACAGGCCTACTTTACGAGCCGTTTCTGTGAGGCTTTGGTTGTCTGTCACTTACTGACGTGACTGACACAAACAATATAACACGTTTCTGTTGTCATTGTGCTGTACTTATTATAAATACGTACTATGTCACTGTTTTCGGTGTCCTTTAATTTTTATTCGGCGAGTGTTTAACTCGGGCGAAACCCCAGCGTGATCCTGAACCACTCTCTGCGACGGCAGTTCAGAGACGTGGGTCGTGGTCCCTCTCTGTCTGCGTGTATCGGCGGAACTGAAGCGGATTATCTTGACTGCGATGCTTCAGACGGCGATGACGAATCTTAGCATAATGTGGGCTATTCTCAGGCCCGCGCTCTTCCCCGGCTCCGCTCAGTTCCTGTCCTCCGCTCACGACAGGGGCACGGAGCTTACACCCCCCGGGCTAAAAACGGAAACCACCTCCGTCTAATCACTATAATTACACAGTCACATTGTCGACCATGTTTGTGCTCTACGCAAATGGGGGGCCGGGGGGGGGGGGGGGGGGGACTTAATTTAGTTGCGCCGGTGCAATTAAACGGATACTTCAGAAAAACTCATCTTCCAGTGTTTATTTATTTATTTATTCATTTATTTATTTGCTTACGACACCATGACGCGAGTCCTAACGTCTGCGCGCTTCATTAAGCTCCCCGGATCGGCCGGCGCTTCGGTTAAGGGTTCCACTCGAATCTCGTCTTCGTTTTTAAGAAGGGGCGCACGGTCCTCCACCGCTGGCCGCGGCGGCACTCCACGCTCAGCGCTTCCCGAGCCCCTCACAGTCGCCACACGGCGGGCTGCGCGCGTTTAACGGCGAACCTCCGGGCGCGTCTTAACTTTCGGCGAGATCGCTTTTTCGCGACGACTCCGCGACTGGTGATTTTCATCTGCTCCCGCCCCCCCGCGGGAGAACGGGAAACCGCCGCGCCGGTACGTTTGAAACGCGACCCGATAAAGCCGCGGCGAAGGTTTTGCGGTGTGACGCTAGGCTAGCGCTCGCCGGGAATGACGGCGGAAGGGCCCGGACCCTGCCGGGGATTAGCGGCCTGGCTCAGGCGGCCTGGCTCAGCGCTGAAACATTTCACACGGGTAGAACTGCGCTCCCCCCCCTCCCCTTGTCCTCGGGGGGGGGGGGGGGGGTCACCGGGCTACCGGGAGATTCGGCATAAAAAAGATTTACGGAACAAATATAAGCAAGCGGGCGCAAACGCGCGCATATTGTTCCCCCTGCCTCGCCCCGCCCCGCCCGCTTCTCTCTGTTGGCTGGAGAACGGGTGATGTGGAGGCTGCAGTGCACTACGCGCACGCGGCACGTTCGGGTCCCCCTGCGTGTCTGTATTTACGATTCGATTTCGGCGCGTCAGAGACGCATGCGTGTGATGAAGTGGAGGGCGGGGAGCGGGAGGGGGGCGAGGGGAGGGAGGGGGGGGGGCGAGGGGGGGAGCGGGAGAGCCGTTCGGAGTCCGCGCGCGTCCCGCTCCCGTTGCCGACGACGACGACGCCCTCCCTTCATTTCACGGTCCAGCAGCGCCTGGTGAATCCTCCTCCCCCGGCTCATTATCAGCGCCGTTCAGCCAGCGCGTTCCGGCTCATTCCGGGGGGGAAATCATTATTCAAATATACCGGGGGGTCAGCGCAGATGGCTCGTTGCTTTGTTTGGGTGTTTATGCACCCCACCCCACCCCCCCCCCTCTTCACACACAAACAAATAAGTATACGGCACAGACAAATCGTTTTCTGACCGCGGTCGACGGGGGGGCGGGGGGGTTATCATCCATCGAGTCGCCCAGAGAGCCGCTGAAGATGTGAACAAACTTTCAGTTTTTTTCCTCTTAATAACCCCCCCCCCCCAAACTTACTCTGTTCTGTTTCTTCTTCTTCTCTTGTCTCGGCCAGGGTTGAGCGCACACGGCGCGGAGTTCGCCTACCTGCCCGACAATATCACAGTGATCGAGGGAGAGAGCGTTATTCTGAGGTAAGCCTTTTGAAGTCGCACCTGCGCCCCCCGCTGCGCTCATTCCTCTACCCCTGCGAGGCTGCGTTTCAAGTCCCCCCTCCTCGCCTCTCTCGCTCTCTCTCTCTCTCTTACATAACATATTTTTTTTGTTTACCCCCCTTTGCCAGGAACAGCGCCTCGCGATAGGCGAGTCACTTAACCCGCGCTCTGTACAGTGGCTGAGGTGTGCCTTCTTAAAACAACACCTGTCACTGTCTCCCAAATAACACGTCCCTTAAACTGATGCCCGAGAAAGTCTCCTCTGGTTCCCTGCCGGCTTATTCCCCTGGGTTTCGCCTTCTTGAGGCTCCATCCTGTTGTCTAGTGGATCTCATTTACAACCAGCGCCGTCCTCATCTGCATTAGCTGTTCAGTAGGGGCATCTAGTGGCGGCCGCTGGTACTACAGGAAACCCGATAGCACGGTGTGCTGATTGGGAAAGTCAGCGTTGCTTATAAAATGAGCTTGCCCGCTGGCTAAAGGATGGGTATCAGCCACATTCAGTTTACGTGACCTATCCCAAACCTAAATGGGCAATTTGCCAGGAAATTAACCAATAATGACCTCTATTAAGTGTTTTATAGCCTGGGAAATTTGCATTGTTTTTTTTTGTTTTGTTTTGTTTTTGTGTTTTTTGTTTTAATGGCTACTGGGTATTCATTTAGTCCTGGCAAAACATTTTAATTATTTTCAATTTATCAATATGCAAGTGTCTTGGATAACAAAAACAATGAAAATATGTTCAAAAGTATTGTGAAGAATATTTTTATTGAATGTCCCTTGTCGAGTAGGTTTCAGAATAGCATAGTAAACACTCAGTGAGCACTTTATTAGGTAGACCTGTACACCAGCTTGTCAATGCAAATATTTCATCAGCCAATCATGTGGCAGCAACTAAATGCATAAAGGCATGCAGACATGGTCAAGAGGTTCAGCTGTTTTTCAGACCAAATGTCAGAATTGGGAAGAAATGTGTCAGGATTGTTGGTGCCAGACAGGTTGGTTTGAATATCTCAGAAACTTCTGATGTCCTGGGATTTTCATGCACAGCTCTAGAGTTTGCAGAGAATGGTGTGAAAAACCAAAAACATCCAGTGAGCAGCAGTTCTGCGGGCAGAAATGCTTTGTTAATGAGAGAGGTCAGAGGAGAAGGGCCAGACTGGTCAAAGCTGACAGGAAGGTGACAGTAATGCAAATAACCACACATCACAACAGTGGTATGCAGAAGAGCATCTCTGACCACACACAACGTGTCAAACCCCTAAGTGGATAGGCTACAGCAGCAGAAGACCAATAAGTGTAAAAAAATAAGTCTAATAAATACCTAATAAAGTGCTCACTGAGTGTATGGTTATTGAGATGAAGACCAGAGACTCATATCTCCTACAAAGGCATTTTTTGGCTCATCTCCGTAGAGGAACACTTTTCAGTTCTTTATGGAGCCCGCTATCATAGATGTGAAGTGTGAAAGATCTCCTCACAAAGAACCATTGAACTTGATAGGGTTCTTCTATGGAATAAAAGGGTTCCCTTTGAAACCATTTTTTCTGAGAGTTTACGGGACACAAACATGGGACTGTAGGAACCGTACTATGTGGGAGTCCCCTAATCTAGTGACACTTCTTTCTCACCTGTCTCTGTCTTTCGCCCCTCGTTGTATTTTGCACTTTAATCAAGGACTTTCGAATTTGTATTTGTCTCGGTACTGTCGTTCCTGACCTTGTTACTTACAGACTTGGCCTGTCTACCCTGTCTCCTAGACGTATGTTAATGGCTTTACTACCGATCATACGTATGTGAATTGTACATTATCTGACCTGTTCTGTAGTTTGTTCCATGACCTTGATATGCCCTTATTTTGCAAGTCGCTTTGGATAACTGCATCTGCTAAATAAAATGCAATGTAATGAGAGTGAAAGTCTGGCGTGTCTCTGATACCCAGCCTAGCCTAACCTCCACCCACCCCCCCCCCCCCCACGCACACACACACACGCGCACGCTCTCTCGTTCTCCGCTCAGGTGTAAGATCGACGGCGACGTCACCCACAAAGCCTGGCTCAACCGCTCCAACATCCTGTTCACCGGGCGGGACAAGTGGTCCCTGGACCCGCGAGTGCTGCTGGTCAACAGCAACGACAGCGACTTCTCCATCCAGATCGAGAGGGTGGCGGTGAGCGACGAGGGCCCCTACACCTGCAGTTTCCAGGCCCGCAACCAGCCACGCACCTCCCACGTCTACCTGATCGTACAGGGTGAGGCCTGGCACAAAATGGCGGAGGGGGAAGTCAGGGGTTTGTTGTGTGTGTTGTCCTTTCCCGCCGTGTCGAATTTTCCTCCGTGGCACACGGGGCAGACCTGGGTGAGCTGCGTCATTGTTTTGGATTCGAATGCTTCTTCTACGCTTTACTGAGCTCGTCTGGTGTATTGGGAACCTATGAAAACACTTTCAGAAAGCGCAAACCCTGCCCTCTGGTCCTCTTGGTTGGCTCAGTTGCACCAGGCGGGATCAATCAGGCAGCGTAAAGTATTTCAATACAAAACAATTACGTGTTTGTCCCAGGTCTGCACACAGATAAGTTTGAAATTGCTGCTCATGTCATTTACTGTATATTGTTTGTTGGTCGTATGAACGGAGCAATAGCTCCATTACATTACATTACCATTCCAATGTTAGCTTACAGTGTGTATTCAGCTAAAGTCCAGGGAATAGTGAGGATTTCATTTTTGCCTGCTACAGAATTATGTTAGGCTGGCGAATAGTGACGTAGTTGTGGCAGGATTTTAAAAACCTACCGGGAGTTCAGTCAACAACTGTATATGCAAACAAAAAACCATTGTCATAGGCACTGCAGATACAGCGGGGTTACTTAAGGTAAAAATGAAAATGCTGATATTTGTGTAAGGATAGGAAAAGGATAGCAAATTATGACAGGAGTTTTGTTCAGCACTGGCAAAATCCCATAAACAATACAGAGAACAGCATGTACGGTGGGAAAAGAAGGAAAGAAATTACACTGTTCTAGGTCTCTTGCCTTCTTCTACATGCTGACTCTTGTGGATAGAGACAGACAGACTGAGAGAGACTCCGGGTTTGAGCACCATGGTCTCGCACCGATTTTTCACGCCCTGGCAATCAATTCACATAGTATACTTAATCCTGGATGAGCGCCATCCCACGATGACATTCTGCAATAGCTAGGAGGAATATAATAGATATAAAATACAAACAGATATATTAGGTAGGAGAGGTATTTACCCATAATTCATGGGCAAATGGCCAAAAGGGTGCATGCGCGTGTATATGTGAGTGTGTGCGGACTGCACATTATAAGAACACAGGAACCTTCCGTATTAAAAGGAATGGCACTGTAATATTCACACACCCATCATTAGCGGGACCTGAGCGCAATGAGACCGCGTTTCCCGCGTAGAGTAACGCGGTGTTTAACGCGGCCGGTCGGACCGCGTTTCCCGCGTAGAGTAACGCGGTGTTTAACGCGGGTCGGACCGTGTTTCCCCCGTAGAGTAACGTGGTGTTTAACGCGGCCGGTCGGACCGTGTTTCCCCCGTAGAGTAACGCGGTGTTTAACGCGGCAGGTCGGACCGCGTTCCCCGCGTAGAGTAACGCGGTGTTTAACGCGGTGTTTAACGCGGGTCGGACCGTGTTTCCCGCGTAGAGTAACGCGGTGTTTAACGCGGTGTTTAACGCGGGTCGGACCGTGTTTCCCGCGTAGAGTAACGCGGTGTTTAACGCGGGTCGGACCGTGTTTCCCGCGGTGTTTATCGCGGTGTTTAGCGCGGGTCGGACCGTGTTTCCCGCGTAGAGTAACGCGGTGTTTAACGCGGCCGGTCGGACCGCGTTTCCCGCGTAGAGTAACGCGATGTTTAACGCTGTGTTTAACGCGGGTCGGACCGTGTTTCCCGCGTAGAGTAACGCGGTGTTTAACGCGGGTCGGACCGTGTTTCAGGGGGGCGGCTGCAGAGATCCTATCTCCCCCATCCTCCGCCGTCCCCCAAATTCAATCTTTTACGCACTGTCACACAAAAAAGATTAAACCCCCAAGTCACACTCATAAACAGAAATGGGCACGCCGAATGTTCCAACTTTGCATTGTTATAGAGTCTCCGGCGTGAGACTGAGCGAATTAGCCTTTTTTCTTTTTTTTTTGGGGGGGGGGAAACTTTGCAGAAAGAAAAAAAAATCTATAAGACAAAGCCCTCCCCTCTCCTCCTCCCCCACAAAAAAAAAAGAACATTTTATAATTACATTCGAGTACATTTTTGCCTTGCTATTCAATTGTAGGGTTGCTCCAGCAGCAGAATGTAAAAGAACAGGGGGAGGCATAAATTTCGTTGGTCGATGGAGCCCATTACATCAACGGCAAGCAAAGAAGAAAAAAAAAGAAAAAAAAACCTCCGGCCCATGCCAACATCCCTTATCGTTAATGTATTTAAAACCATTTTAAACGTGCGACACATTAGTTTGAGTTTCCCCGTAACTCTCCGGTCCAGGGGTTTGTTTTACGAGCGCTGGTTTTTTTCCGCAGTTCCCGCGAGGATCGTGAACATCTCGCAGGACGTGTCGGTGAACGAGGGCGGCAACGTCAACCTCTTCTGCCTCGCCATTGGCCGGCCGGAACCGTCCATCACCTGGAAGAACGCCAAATGTGAGAGAACGCCGCTGTCGCCCGCACACGCCGTCCTGGGCACCTCCCTCGCGCTCCCCGAACAATGCTGTCGGTCCGGGGGAGCGCGGGACAGCCATGTTTACGATCGTGACTCTCACTCATTTTGCTGTGTCTTGATTTTTTTGATATGTAACCTTTATTTATACAGGGCAGGTTGACAGGGCGGGCTGTAGCGTAGTGGTTAAGGTGCATGACTGGGTCCCGCAAGGTCGGTGGTTTGATCCCCGGTGTCGCCACAATAAGATCCGCACAGCCGTTGGACCCTTGAGCAAGGCCCTTAACCCTGCATTGCTCCAGGGGACGAGGATTGTCTCCTGCTTAGTCTAATCAACTGTACGTCGCTCTGGATAATCAACATGGCTCAGGCAGTAAGAGCAGTCGTCTGGCAGTCAGAGGGTTGCCGGTTCGATCCCCCGCCCG
The DNA here is from genome assembly GCF_963514075.1 of Conger conger. Lineage (NCBI taxonomy): Eukaryota > Metazoa > Chordata > Actinopteri > Anguilliformes > Congridae > Conger > Conger conger. The sequence goes on along the minus strand of NC_083760.1, from coordinate 5,876,344 downwards.
GGCTGTGTCGAAGCGTCCCTGAGCAAGACACCTGGCCCCCAGATGCTCCTGACGAGCTGGTCGGGGCCTTGCATGGCAGCCAATCGCTGTCGGTGTGTGTGTATGAATGGGTGAATGGAGAAGCATCAGTTGTACAGCGCTTTGGATAAAGGCGCTATATAAATGCCTGCCATT